>NC_029788.2:107697287-107710555 GCF_000816755.2 Arachis ipaensis
TATCAAATTCTCAATACACCAAGCATACATGGCCACACAATTTTTAACCCAATTATTAATTTACATTGCATACCAACTATGCATATTAGTACCAACCATTTACACAATCCAAACTTAATCCTAGGGGCATCTAGCCTAGGAATTCTCGTCACAACACACGGTACTTAAATGAAACTTAAACCGTATCTCTTGTAGCCAAACCAATTGAGCCTCTTCTTTGGAAGTCTTTACCAACCTTAGCTCCAAGCCTCACCAAAGCTCCTCAAGCAATACCAATCTCCCAATTGTGCACCAACATCACCAAATACACTAACATAACCAATATCACATACATACATCAACCTAGGGCTCATAAACATGACAAATCACAAGGGTTTGAGCACATCTTACCTCAGCCCATATGAAGTAGGGATAGAACGTGTAACAGAAGATTTCAACACCAACTACCCAAAAACGTGTAACAGAAGAGAATTTCGAAAACTGGGCAGAGATGAATGGAATACTCACCACAAAACTTAGATAGAATTGTAGAGGATGAGAAGAGCGACGCGTGGCCGCAAACGGCTCGTCAATCGGAGCTCCGTAGCTCAAGTTATGGTGGTTTGAAGATCAAAGAGAGTTAGGTTTTCTCTCTTCTCTTTTCTCTTCCCAATTTCAGCGCCCAACACCCCTTCTTTAGGGCAAAATGAGCTGAAATGCTCATAACTAATGTTCATATATGTTGGGCCTTGAGTCCACTTAGGCCTGGTTCACTTATTTTTGTCCATTGGCCCAATTTTGGACCAAAACCTTTAAGATTAGCGCTCTAAGTCGCACTTCAAATATTTCTACCTCCCCTAATTATAATTCCTCATTTCTTAATCTTATTTACTCATAATCAATTTTCTCAGCTACAGTACCAGATAGATCTCAGCCGGTACTTCCGGTCAAAATTCCACTGCGCGCTTTTACGCAGAAAACTATGTTTTCCGACTCGGAAAAATTCACTGAATCCAAATATCATATTTAAATCATCAAATTCCAATTGCCAAATCTTCCAACCATATTTGCTCCTATTTAACTTATTATTTAATTAATTTCGGTTAGATCGGGTTTACATTCTACCCCCTTAACAGAAATTTTCGCCCTCGAAAATTTCATCCATTACTACGAGTACGCGAGCATAGTCTGCCTTTATATCAAACGCATAACAGTTTCAAGGTCCTTTTACTCTGCGTGCTTCCGTTGCCGCGCTCTGATTTCTCTATTTCTGAGGGTCTCGGTCGTTCGTTCAACGCCGACCAACAGCCTCATTCCTTACTTTTATCGTCTTATCAACTCACACCTTATTAAATCTCAAATCATGTCGTCAATAAGGTTGCCATCATCGTTAATCATAGTCATTATCCCACATCACTATAATCAATTAAAGATCATCACCACACGCATTAATGATAGATTCCTCACCCACTTTAGAACCATCAAAGCTCGCAGCCGCAAACATTTCCAACTATTTGGGGATCATTACCTGCAGTGACCCGCTTAACCCTTCTAGTATTCAAACATAAGATACTATAGTAAACTTTTACAGCTCTTATTCGTAGCTATTCTGCGTTACTGCTTCCACAAGTTTTCGCTGCTTTATTCTGATCTCTCGTCTAGTACGAGTTCTATCACTTACTTCCTCAAGTACTCAACCACAACTTAGCATGACTGGCATTCACTAGATTTCTATCTATGATAGCCAAAACCACATACCAACTTAATCGTACTTTTCACACGTTGTTACTAATCTTTTGCTTACCAATTCCCAAACCGTCGGATCTAACGGTATCACCCGTTGTTGTAGTGAACACACGACCTTGTTGTTGGCCCTTGGTAGTATTCTGGTTGACCTTCTTAGGACGTTTCCAGGACACGTGTCTAACTCCTCTACAACCATGGCAAAGTCCCAATCCACCTCGACACGGAGTTCCCGGATGATGGCTTTGACATCGCCCACCAGTCATTCCACTCTGAGGTTGCTTTCCGCTAAAGGCCTACCTAATCACTTATGCTCACCAAACCTTCTATTAAGATAACTTAGGGTTATCTAGAACAGATAATAATTTTTCATTCGACCATGTATTATGAGTGAATACCAGCCTTCAGCATTATCTAAAGTGGTAAAGAATTAAGTTATCAGTTTTCTTATTACCTCAGGTATGAAAATCAGACCTGGCAGTCTCCTGGTCCTTCCGATGTGGGCAATCTCTGACCAAATGTCCTAGCTTTCCGCAATTGTAACACAAACCCGAACCATAACGACACGGTCTATTTGGGTGATGACCTCCACATCTCTGACAGCTCAAAACATCCGAAGCAGCCACTATTTGCTTTTCCCTACCTTTTCCTTGGGAATTCTTATTCGTCGCAAGGTCATTTCGCCTTTGGGGAAAACGTTGTGGGTATCCTCTTCTCTTAAACTCTTGACCCCTTGTTGGGTATTCTTGATTGTGCTCCCTGCGGTGGGACTCCTAACGGTCATTCTTCGCCTCAACAGCCTTCCTCACACATTCTTCAGCAATACGGCTCTTGTTCACAAGTTCGGAGAAGACCCTAATCTCCATCGGTCCAACGGAGCTTAGGATTTCACTTCGAAGTCCTCCCTCATACTTAATACACTTCCATTCCTCGAAGTCTCCCGGGGTTCCTTGACACATACGAAAAAACCTGAATAACTCCTCAAATTTATCCGTATACTCAGATACGGACATTGTACCCTGCTTCAGCTGCAGTAATTCAAGTTCCTTGACCGTTCTAGCAGAATTCGGGAAGTACTTCTTATAAAATTCCACTTGGAAGGCACCCCAGGTGATAGGATCATTCCCCTGCTGCAGGAGACGTCGAGCCCCTTGCCACCAATGCGATGCTTCCCCCGTGAGCAGATAGGTAGCAAATTCAACACACTGCTCTTCAGGCACCAACTGCGCTTGTAGTGCTCGCTCCATGGCCTGAAACCAGGTGTCAGCTTCAGTCGGATTAGTGGTTCCCTTGAACTTAGGTGGATTAACCTTTAAGAAGGTTGCCAGTGTCATCGGGCTCTGAGCTTCCCTTCCGCTATTGCCATTATTGTTTATCTGTTGCCCAAGAGCCTCCGCAGTGGCTTGCATAGCCGCAGCCATATTCTCCAACGCCGCCATAAGGTTTACCGGGTTATTCGGGTTAATTTCCGGTTCCTGCGTGTTAGTACGGTCTCTCTCACGTCCCCGACCGGATCCACGAGGCGCCATCTGGTTCCTATACACACCAAACAATCGATATAAAGTTGATCAGTCTCAATATCGGAAGTATAGTGCTTCAAAGTACCAAAGGTACACTCATAGACTTCATGCTAGATGTATTGGTTAGATACCCTAACTAGCACAGGCACAGACTCAGAGTATGCATTGGAGCATAAGCAGTTCCATCCCTCAGGCTCACGAGGACGAACTGCTCTGATACCATAATGTAACACCCTAATATTCAAATCCTTATGCTCGAGTCATAAGTTAATGATATTACGGTGGTACGACTCTCAGGTGGATTTTTAATATATAAATATAGGTAATTTTCGAAAGGAGTATTAATCGAGAAGCCTGAAAAGAGTAGAAATAAAATCGCGAAGACGTATCACTCACGTTTCGACAACGAAAAGTTAAACGTTAAACTGCAACGCGATATACGGACAAGGCATACAGGAGATTAAGAGATAGATAACAGATAGATATATATAGCATAAGTAAATAGCCACTAGTCGCGACCCACGAAGTTTAGGCCGGCTAGGGCACAGTATGAAATTAGATGACAACAGTATATCCTAATCTCTCCCAAAGGAAATATAAGAGCCTCTATAGGCAAGTTCCAAAAGAGTTCAATACATAATATAATCTTTTCAAAACAAAGGTGGAGAGATTCTAAGCAAAACACAAAGTAGAGAAAATAAATATCTTCGCCGTCTCTCAGACGAACCACAACTCACTTCTGAGCACCTGGATCTGTATCTGAAAAACAAGAGATATATACGGAATGAGAACCCTGGGCCCATGGGTTCCCAGTACGGTAAAAGTGCCAAATAAATACAATGCACTGCAATAAAAACCCACTAAGCATCCTAAACTTCTTCACCAAATATCCAACCTAAATTCTCACTAATCCATGAATAGGCAACTGTCGTAAGGGGATACTAAATCTAGTTCCTGTTACACATGTTTCCAAACTCGCTGACTCTTTCACGAGTCAGACTCAGAATCATAAGCAAAACTATCACCAGTTGTTCTGCCTCAGCAATTCTATATCAATATATCATACCCTCGCCTGGAGCTAGTGAAACCACGTCTCTGCGTCTACCCAGGGAGTTCCAATTATCTCATTCAATAATCATCATCATCATACAATCGCATCATCAATTCATCCCATCAAGAACAGCCCTCACACCCACCGACACCAGCATGATGGGCCTCTGAGTTGTACAAACACAAGCAATACAGGCAAGTAATACAAAAATATGGTACAAGTAGAACAAGTAGCATATAGTCAGGTAACATGGCATATATGATGTAGAAATCCAAAACAAATGGCAAACCCAAACAATTCAAACATATGCAAATGATGAATGCCTGCCCTATGGCTGATGATATCATCTGTCGGTTATCAAGCCAACCCGACATGTCCGGTAGCTAACCCGGGCACAGTCTCTCTGTTGCGTATTAATATCATTAGAGGGAATATGTGCCCTGTCACCATTAGACGGTATCTGCGCCCTGTCGCCATTAGAGGGTATATGCGCCCTGTCGCCATTAGAGGGTATCTGCGCCCTGTTGCCATTAGGCATATCATAATGATTTAATACATAAGGGGTGAGATCGGAGGCTTAGAAGTATGAGATTTGGCTTTTAAAACACAAAAATCAACTTTGGCATGAAAGCAGGGCCACGCGTATGCGCACTCCACGCGCATGCATGGATGGCTAAAAACTCATCGACGCGCAAGCGCAATATGCGCAAACGCGCGGGTTGAAAATATCCAAACGGCGCGCAAGCGTCAGCCATGCGTACGCGTGGGTGCTCTTACGCCCAGGCACAAAACTGGCACAACCCTGGCACAACTCTCTGAAAAATAGCTGGGCATTTGGTGCAGCGCATCGACGCGCCCGCGCACACCACGCGCACGCGTGGATGGTGCTTTCTGGAAGAACGGCGCGTACGCGCCAAGTGCGCCTACGCGCGGAGGGTCGTTCTGCTAAAAATTTTCTAAGTTAAAAGTTGCAGAATTTACAGATTCAACCCCCAATCTTCCGACGGACATAACTCTCTCATTTTAAATCGTTTTTCACCCGTTCATCGAACGGCATGGACATCCCGGATCCAATTTCATTTCTAAACAAATTTGGCACAAAACAGGGATCCGTAGTCCAAGTTATGTCCCATCAAAATAAGCCCAAAAACCATGTTTTCATACAAAACCAAAAGGTGCCATTTTCAAAACAAGCCATTTTCAACTATTTTCAAAATCAACCAAAACATGCCAATTTCAACCCTTTTTGAAATCAATCAAAATGTACCAAAATCAACATCAAGCCATCCTATCTCAACCAAACCAAACATACCTCATCTACATAATTTCACCCAAAATTACCAAATTCCGCACTTCAACTCCTCATACTTTATTATTCAATAACCAACCTAATCATTCATATATTCATTATCTGAAATTCATCCAATCACTTGTGTCATCATACAATGCACACATCAACTTACCTTTCTTACCTCTTCCCGGCCTCTGACCCAAAATTCATAGCTTCCAGCCCAAATTCACAATTTAAATGCATATTCCACAAACTAATATTCATTATCCAATTGATCAAATTTTCAACACACCAACAAACAAATCCACACAATTCTCAACTCAATCATTAATTCACACTACATATCAACTACGCATATTAGCACCAACCGTTTATACAATCCAAACTTAATTCTAGGGGCATCTAGCCTAGGAATTCTCGTCACAACACACGGTACTTAAATGAAACTTAAACCGTACCTCTTGTAGCCAAACCAATTGAGCCTCTTCTTTGGAAGTCTTCACCAACTTTAGCTCCAAGCCTCACCAAAGCTCCTCAAGCAATACCAATCTCCCAATTGTGCACCAACATCACCAAATACACTAACATAACCAATGTCACATACATACATCAACCTAGGGCTCATAAAAATGACAAATCACAAGGGTTTGAGCATTTTGGACCAAAACCTTTAAGATTAGCACTCTAAGTCGCACTTCAAATATTTCTACCTCTCCTAATTATAATTCCTCATTTCTTAATCTTATTTACTCATAATCAATTTTCTCAGCTGCAGTACCAGACAGATCTCAGCCGGTACTTCTGGTCAAAATTCCACTGCGCGCTTTTACGCAGAAAACTATGTTTTCCAACTCGGAAAAATTCACTGAATCCAAATATCATATTTAAATCATCAAATTCCAATTGCCAAATCTTCCAACCATATTCGCTCCTATTTTACTTATTATTTAATTAATTTCGGTTAAACCGGGTTTACAGTTAAATAATGTAACCATGCATAAAGGCTCAAATCTTCACAGGTTGTGTGTTCTTTAGCTCAAACATCATGTTCCAAATACAACTTCAAGCAAATTTATCATAAAATGTGAAAAATTAGTGAAATTTTGTTCCAAATATAGAGTCTTAGAAGAAACTTATTGTCTTTTTAATCAAGTAGAGCATGCATGCAACTAACCTATTACTATGCAATTTATCCTATTCTATAAAAGAAAGAAAATCTAACTAAAATATCCTAATTTATTGGTGCTAGGGAAGAGAAATTACCTCCGGAAGTCAGGTATTGACCGACCTCCCCACACTTAAGGCTTTGCACCGTCCTCGGTGCCATCTGTTAGGAACAGGGGTGGGCTGGTTATAGTATCTCCACAGTTGGGACCATCATGGCTCCTTGTGCTGGTAAAAGAAGTGGAGTCCGGGGTGTCTGAGTCCTTGAAGTGTCCCTTGAGTAGCTCCTTGAGGTGTTTGAATCGGCGCTCGTTACGGCGCTCTCTTAACTTCGCTTTCTGTTCTTGCCGATCCAATCTTTTGATTATCTGCTGGAGCAGTTCATCTGTTGTAGGTGCTTGTGGTGTTGAAGAAGGGATATCTTCAACCGGAGCAGTGGGAAGGCTTTTAGTGGCTGCTGGAAGTCTGAGGTACTTCCCATTGGGGACATACTGATCATCCCGTGGAAGCATGGCTTTGGTGTCTCTAGCTCTGTAGGAAACTCCGGCTGCTGAGACAAGATCTGAGACCAAGGCGGGAAAAGGTAAGTTGCCCGCAATTTGTACGTGTCCCATGGCATTCCGGATATGTCTTGGTAGATTCAGAGGCTGGTCTGTAAGGATGCACTATAGTAGAACGGCCATGTCTACAGTGAAGGAAGACTCGTGAGTGCTCGAAAAGACATAATGGGACATGATCTGTGCCCATACGCGAGCCTCCAAGGTAAGTGCTGAAGCTGATATTCCCTTAGGGCGGGTACGATGGTATCCGTAGATCCAACGATTGCCAGGTAGTGCGATAACTCTGAGAACAGCTTCCCAGTCAAATTGGTACATCTGGCGCTTGAGTGCAGCTTCTTGAAAAGCGTCCAATCCTTCTGGAATAGGGGGAAGACTCAAAGCTTGTTGAATAGCCTCTTCTGTAATAGGGACTTGCTTCTGACGGACAAAGACAGACTGCAGGGTAGGCTGGTAGAAGTTAGAGTAGAACTCGACTACCCAAGAGAGATTGACCTGCTTCTGTTGTCTCTGTAGGAAACTCCATTGTCTTCGTTCAATTTGCGGCTCAACAAAAGTAGCAATATTGGGCGGGAGGATAAGAAGGTGTTCGTTGTTGTAACTCCTTTAAGCCAGGATGGGGAACAAATGCTCACAGTAGTGATTGGAAAATCGCGCAGTGTCCTTTGCTTGAAAGGCTTTCTCCTTTTCATCAACCTTTATGATCCTCTTAACTCTTTTTGTTGAGGGCTTGACTACAGTTGAAGAAGGCTCTGCCACTAGTGCTCTTTTAGTTCCTCTTCTTGCTGGTGGTTTGGGAGTAACTTTCTCTTTTTCTTTCTTGGTGGCCATCCTGAAAAGGGAAGAGAAAGTAGATTGAATTCAAAGAGATATATAGCAATGAAGAGAACGAAAAAAAGGATGGTTGTAATTGCACATTAAAAGGTAAATGATGTCAACACACGCTCATGAGTACATATGAAAGATCATTAATGGAAAATAGTTAGTGCATATGATGACAAGTGAATGCAAGGTGTTTATTGGCATGCCGGCAAAGGGCATGAGTAGCATAGACCAAGCATTACTTTGTAACAAACCATCACATTTGTATTGACAATTAAATTCAATTAATATAATAGTAAAGGGAATTTGTGAAAAGCAAGCATTGAATAGTAGAATAACATAGAGAAGTGCATAATGCCATATGGGCTTTTTCACAAACACATAGCATGCATGGTGAAGAAGGTATAGAAAGTATTAAAGTGAACATGCAAGCAACCCTTTAAAGAAAATAATATATAATTGTCAAACAATTTGCAACAATCCACAAGCATATAATGAAAAATAATGACTCAAAAAAAATTCTAACACCATGTTAAAAGGAAAAAAGAAGAAAGAAAATATGAATAATGAAAAGAAAAAAAAGTAAAAGAAAATAACATATAAAATAAGAAGAATGATAGAAAAGAGAAGGACGAAGAAGAAAATAAAACCTTGTTAATGGAGGTGAGGGAGAGAGAGTGAAAGGTGAGATAGAAGGAAGAAGGGGGGGAGGAAGAAATAAGGAGGGAAAAAGGAAAATTAGGATTTGGAGAAGAAAAAGATATGATAATTGGCAAAATTAGGTTGAGCTGTGCAGCACAAGCGATGCGATCGCATGGGACACACGGTCGCGCGACTTACATTTAAGGTGAGCGACGCGGTCGCGTCGGTCACGCGGTCGCGTGACCCATTTTGTACCAGTGGCGCGAGGGTTGCCTCGCACCCGCACAACTCTCTGTTCAAAATCATTAAATGCCAAATTTTAGGTGACGCGATCGCGTGGGGCATACGATCGCGTGAGTGGGCAGTTTATGGGGTACGACGCGGCCGCGTGGGGCACGCGGTCGCGTGAGGGGAACTGCGCGTCCAGCGCTAGTCCAACACCACTCTAGCACAACTTTCAGCTGTGCACCCGTTTTACGTCGAAAATCAGGGCACGCAAAATAACCCAGTAACCACTCTGCTTCAAGAGTCCAGACGCCTAACGAGATGCCTCTCAACCTGTATCTGAAAAACAACAACATAGTATGGAATGAGAACCGGAGGTTCTCAGTATGGTAAAGGTGCCACACACATAAGGTTCTGACAATGCTAGAGGCAATCCTAGAACGCCGACACTCAAATTATAGAGCTTAAAGTATTAAACAGGAGCCATAAAAGGTGGTTTTCTAGGAATATTTAAACCTAACTTAACCTTAAATCTAAGTCCCATACTGCCATTCCTCCATACTTCGAACTCCATCATGCATTTCCACAGACAAATAGACAGATAAAGGGAAGCACAAGAAGGTTACAAATACTGCAGGTAACAAATACACATTTAACATGGCAAGTACATATAGGCACACCCAATTAAAGCACAAGCAAGTAATTCAAGTAATATGCATATGATGCATGCCTGTCCTATGGCTGATGAGGCTCATCTGTCAGTTATCCAGCTAACCCGACAAGTCTGAATTATACTTAGACTGTCCCCTGACGTGCATTGATAAACCACTATTTTATGATTTATATTGTGTTTAATTGTGTGGTTTTATCATGATCCTTACCCACTTATTCATTAAATTAGCATGAAATTATAATTCCTTCCTGAATTTATAACATGTTTGAAAACTGCTTCCTAGAGACTTTAATTATGTATTTTTAATTCTCCTTTATTCCATTCGATGACGTGATCTGTGTGTTGAGTGTTTCAGACTTTATAAGGCATGAATGAGTTGGAGATTGGAAAGGAAGCTAGCAAAAATGGAAGGAACACAAGAATTTGAGGAGATAACCAGCGAGAAGTGACGCGGTCGCATGGCTCACGCGACCGCGCGAAGGAGAGCAAATCGCAGTGACGCGGCCGCATGGCTCACGTGACCGCGTGGATTGGAAAAGCTCAAGCGACGCGGTAGCGTGGAAGACGCGAACGCGTGGGAAGGAAAAGCGCGAATGACGCGTCCGCATGGATGACGCGATCGCGTGACATGTGCAATCTGCATAATCTGCAAAATTCGCTGGGAGCGATTTTGGATCTTATTTCGACCCAGTTTTCGGCCCGGAACAACAGACTAGAGCCAGAGAATATGTAGAAACAAAAGACAACATTCATTCTAGACAGTTTTCAGTTTTTAGATCTAGTTTTACTCCTTTAGGTTTTTTCTCTTTAGGTTTTAGAATTTTAATTTTTAATTGGTCTTAGCATTGGAACATTGAGAAGAGTTATTTCCTCATCAAGACTTCATCATTCTAGTTCGTTCTCTTAACTTGATTTTATTCTTCCATGTTCTTTGCTTTGTTCAATTTTGTCAATTGAATACTTTCATGATTATTTAATACAAGGATTATTTCTTCCATTTTAATTTATTTTCCATTCCAATAATCATGTCTTCTTTTAATTCTCTTTCATATGTTATGGATTTATTATTTACAATGAGCGAGTAGTTTCTTCACTTGATGGGGAATTGATTGAAAGGAACTCTTGAGTTGGAAGGATTGAAAGAGAATTTGTAATTGGGTTAACTGTTGGATTGCTATCCAGTCACTAACACCAATCCCTTTGAACTAAATGGGTTGCAACTCGTGAATAGATCTAGCATTCCAACTTGTTTGACTTTCCTTTACCTAGTAAAGGATAACTAAACAGAACAACCATTAATTATAAATTAATCTTGAATTCATCCCATCAATAATAGTGATTCCAACTAATCAACTCCCAGTCAAGGATTTTATTTATATTATTTAAATTTTCTCAACTTAATTTTCCATCTACTTAACTCAACCTTTTGGAACACCTGATTAATAAAATAGCACACTTTTCTGCAACTCGTTGGGAGACGACCTGGGACTCCAACTCCCATTAATTTTTAATTTAAACTCTCTGTGTCATATTTCTAAATTGATAGGCAGATTTTCGGTGAGTTAAGAACTATACTTGCAACGTAACTATTTTAATAATTTTTAATTCACCAACTTCTGTGCCTCATCAATTTTTGGCGCCGTTGCCGGGGAGTTGCAATAGAGTGCTAAAGTTATTAATTAGAATTTATCTATTTGCATTTTATTTTATTTTGCTACTATGAGCTGCATGTTTCTTTCGTCAAATGACGCGTTCACTTCCTGATCTGCGCTTGCTAATATTCAATCCTGAAATTGAAAGGACTATTTCACGAATAAGGCGAGAACAGCGTCGGTTAGTCCGCTCTGAGGGCGGATCTGAAAGTGAACTTGAGGAAGAAACCAGCCCCCGTTCTACTGATTCGGTTGTTTTACGTGCAGAAGACATGGCAGCTAGAAGAGTTACCATCCAGGAGGAAGGAGCCCCTGATTTTACAATGCAACCGTTTCAAGCGCATCATCCAGCGGTAGCTACAGATTTTGAAATAAAGACCGCACTGCTAAATTTGATGCCCAAGTTTCATGGCCTACCTACTCAAGAGCCTATCAAGCACTTGAGAGATTTCCAGGCAGCCTGTTCTACTGTCAGGCGTGATGGTACTGATGAAACTTCTATTTTGCTGAAAGCTTTCCCGTTTTCTCTCGAGGGAAAAGCAAGAGAGTGGTACTACACTCAACCTCTAGCAAATGTATCCAACTGGGATACACTCAGAAAGGAGTTTTTGGAGAAATTCTTTCCATCTGAAGTTACTGATAAACTGAGGAAGGATATTTCCACAATTGTTCAAGATGACAATGAGACTCTCTTTGAATACTGGGAGCGCTTCAATAATCTTCTGGAAGCTTGGCAATTGATTAGTGATTTATCTGAATCTACTAGGAACCACAGGCAAAAGCAAGGCCGTTCAAAAGTCGTTGCAGAAGTATCCTCTAACAGAAAGACGGCGGCTCTAGCTCAGAGTATATGTGAGATGACCAACTTGCTGAAGCAGATGCAATTGAATCAACAACAAGCTCAGCAAACTCAACCTCCCTTGCCACAGCAAAACCAACAATTAGTCCCGCAGAGAATTTGCGGAATCTGTGCTGATTATAGCCATTACACTGATGAATGCCTGCAGCTCCAACAAGAAGACAACATGGTGGCATCCACTCATAACTTCTATGACCGCCCCAACCAAGGGTACAATCAAAGTGGAAATAATAACCATGGATGGCAGGACAATTCTAACCAGAATTGGAGGGACAACAATAACAGAGGAGGCCGAGATAATCAGGAAAATCAAAGGTGGAATAATAACAACAACAGGAAGCAGAATCAACCTTACAGAGCACCTTACCTGAGGCAAAACCAAGGACCACAGAACAATCAACAGCAGACCTCTCAATTTTCCCATTCTTTTTTATCTCCTAATGAAGAGCTACTACAATCTTTTGAGCGAAGACAACAGACCATGGAAAATAACATCATGAATAGTATTAATGCCAGTCTGAATAGTCTCACCTCTACTTTGCAAGCTCTTATGTCACAGATTGGATCAACGCAAAATTCCAGTAACCAACCTTCAAGCTCAATCCCCTCTCAACCATTACCCAATCCAAAGGGAGGCATTAATGCCATCACCCTAAGGTCTGGAACCACACTGCAGGAGAGGAATAAGGAGGAACCAAGCCCACCAGAACACACCTCAGCTGAAGAGGTAGTAGAAATAGAAGATGTTGAAGAGGAAGAGGACATACAGGACATAGCTGAAGAAGAAATAGCTCAACCACAGGAGGAAGCACCAAAAGACGCAAACACCACAGAAAATACTACTCCTATTCCATTTCCACAACTTGCAAGGAAGCCCAGGAAGCAGCTGGAACTCGACCCCAAAATGGTAGAAATATTCAAAAAGGTTGAGGTAACTGTTCCTCTTTTTGATGTTATTCAGCAGGTACCTAAATATGCAAAGTTTCTAAAAGACTTATGTATCCATAAAGACAAAATTAATGAATTAGAAACTATTCCTTTAGGTAGTTCTATATCTGCTTTAATGGGAGGATTACCTGAAAAATGTAGT
>NC_029788.2:107710628-107711312 GCF_000816755.2 Arachis ipaensis
AGTAATCTTCAATTTGAATGGAGTCATTGACAACCCCCCAGAAGATCGTTCTATCTTCCAGTGTGATGTCATAGATGAAAGTGTAGCTGAAGTTCACAAGAAAGAGTTTGAAGAGAGGCACACTGGACAAGGTCCAAGTGTGGGGACCCTTTTAAATGACAATGAGGGCACTTCACCATTTTCACAAGCCCCAGATAATCCAGAGCCTACTCATGATCAGAAGTTAGAATTGAAACCCCTCCCTCCGCATCTCAAATATGCTTATCTCGAAGATGGGCAGAGGTTTCCAGTTATCATTGCAAGGGAACTTACTTCTCAACAAGAAGAGCAGTTACTTGATGTGCTGAGGAAGCATAAGAAGGCAATTGGGTGGAGCTTGGCAGATATAGTAGGCATCAACCCTCAAGTATGTGAGCACAGAATATTTTTAGAAGAGGGAGCAAGACCTGTCCGTCAACCCCAAAGAAGATTGAATCCCACCATCTTCGAAGTTGTCAAAAAGGAAGTGACCAGACTATTGGAAGCAGGTATCATATATCCCATTTCAGACAGTGACTGGGTAAGCCCAGTACAAGTGGTGCCCAAGAAGTCTGGAGTCACTACAGTGAAGAATGAGCATGGAGAGCTCATAGCAACTAGAGTTCAGAATGCTTGGAGAGTCTGCATTGATTACTGATTACTCAA
>NC_029788.2:107711510-107716474 GCF_000816755.2 Arachis ipaensis
GCTTATTTACTTGGTACTAGAGTAGTAGTGTATTCGGACCATGCAGCTTTAAAGTATCTATTAGCTAAAAAGGAGTCCAAACCAAGACTTATACGTTGGATACTGCTGTTACAAGAATTAGATTTAGAAATAAAGGATAGGAGTGGTAATCAGAATTTAGTCGCAGACCACTTGAGTCGCCTTGAGCATATTAAGGATGATTCTACTCCTATAGATGTATATTTTCCTTTTGATAACCTGCAAGCAGTATCTGAGGTAGTCCCTTGGTATGCACCTGTTGCTAATTATTTAGTTAGCTGCACATTTCCTCCAAATTTTTCTAAGCATCAAAGAGACAAGCTGAAAAGCGAGTCTAAATATTATATATGGGATGACCCATATTTATGGAGATGTGGCGCTGATCAAGTAATTAGACGTTGTGTGCCTCAATCAGAATTCCAGTCCATTTTAGAGGCCTGTCGGAAGCAATTCCTACCCGCACTGATGATGCTAACGCTGTTGTTTCCTTTGTGAGAAACCATATTATATGTCGCTTCGGATCACCACGAGCAATCGTGAGCGATCAAGGCACCCATTTTTGTAACAGGAGACTGACAGGATTAATGAAGAAGCATGGGATAATTCATAAAGTTGCAACAGCTTACATCCCCAAACTAATGGGCAAGCCGAGGTGTCAAACAGAGAAATTAAGCGAATCTTGCAAAAGATAGTAAAGCCTCATAGAAAAGACTGGAGCACCAGGCTACAAGATGCACTCTGGGCATATAGAACAGCATACAAGACACCCATTGGGATGAGTCCTTTCCGCTTGGTTTATGGAAAAGCTTGTCATTTCCCAGTTGAAGTAGAACACAGAGCTTTTTGGGCAGTTAAGGAGTGCAACATGGGAATTGAGAAAGCCGGAGCTGAAAGGAAGTTGCAACTGCAGGAACTGGAGAGCCTTCGCTTAGAAGCTTATGAAAACTCCAGAATATACAAGGAAAAGATGAAGGCTGTACATGATCAAAACATCAAGAAGAAAGAGTTCCAACCTGGGGATTTAGTCCTCCTTTACAAATCTCGACTAAGGCTCATGCTAGGTAAGTTGAGATCAAGATGGGAAGGTCCATACAGAGTAGAGAAGGCCGAACCGTACGGAGTTTATCACCTAAGCCATCCTTCAAGCTCTATTAAGGTTAATGGACAACGCCTGAAGCTATACCATGGCGAGAAGATGCAGAGAAAGAAGGAGCTTGAGATCTTCCTCTTGGAAGATCCCCACATAGCATAAGATTGAGCTAGTGTAGCGTCCAACTTACGGACGTTAAAGCAAAGTGCTAGGTGGGAGACAACCCACCATGGTATGATCGTTCTTTTCTTTATTTTTAGTTTTTCCCATTCAATAACTCTTATCTTTCTTAGTACTTTCGTGCATCTGCATTTACATGTTTTTATTTTCAAAAAAAAAAATTTCCGCTACGCGACGCGGTTGCATCAGCGACGCGTCCGCGTCGTAAGGAGAGTAAAGAAAAAATAAAGATGAACAGAAAGTCACGCTGGAGCGTGGCTGGAGGCGTGCCAATGGCACAAATCAACCCACGCGATCGCGTTGTTGATGCGTTCGCGTCGCATGGGAATCATGGCCTCCCACGCGACCGCGTGCCCCACGCGGCCGCGTGCCCTGAGTTTTCGACGTAAAAGGGTGCACAATGAAATATTGTGCGAGAGTGATGCTGGGTGATGCTGGATTGGTGCTGGAAGCACAACCCTTATCACGCGGCCGCGTCATCTATTTTCTGACGCACACTCACGCGATCGCGTGACCCACGCGATCGCGCCGTCCCAATTTTGGCAAATAAATTAATTTGAACAGAGAGTTGTGCTGGTGCGAGGCTGCACTCGCGCCAGAAGCATAACATAGGTCACGCGACCGCGTGACCGACGCGATCGCGTCACCATACTTGAAGCGCATCCACGCGAACGCGTGCCCCACGCGGCCGCATCGCATGCGCCGCACAGCTCAACCTAAAATTGCCACATATCTTATCTTTCTCTCCTCCGAATCCTAATTTTTCTTTTCCCTCCTTATTTCTTCCTTCTCCCTTCTTCCTTCTTCCTTCTATCTCACCTATCACACACTCTCTCTCTCTCACCTCCATTACCAAGGTTCTATTTTCTTCTTCCTTCTTTTCTTTTCTATCATTCTTATTATTTTATATATTATTTTCTTTTTCTTTTCTTTTTCTTTTCATTATTCATATTTTCCTTCTTCTTCTTTTCCTTTTTACATGGTATTAGAAATTTATTTGAGTCATTATTCCTCATTATATGCTTGTGGATTGTTGCAATTTGTTTAACAATTATTATTTTTAAGGGATTGCTTGCATGTTCACATACATACTTTCTATATCTTATTTACCATGCATGCCATGTGTTTGTGAAAAAGCCCATATAGCATTATGCACTTTTCTACATTACTTTACTCTACTATTCAATGCTTGCTTTTCACAAATTCTCTTTACTATTATTTTAATTGCATTTAATTGTTAATACAAACATTTTGGCTTGTTACAACTGATGCTTGGTCTATGCTACTCATGCCCTTTTCCGGCATGCCAATAAACACCTTGCATCTACTTATCTTTCGGTGCACTGACTATTTTCCATTGTTGGCTTTTCACATGTACTTGAGAGCCTGTGCTAATGTCAACTACATCCTAATGTGCATCCATCACCACTCTTCCGTTCTCTTCCTTGCTATATATCTATTTGAATTTAATTTACTTTCTCCTCTCTTTTTAGGATGGCCACCAAGAAAGGAAAGGAGAAAGCAACTCCTAAACCCCCCAGCAAGAAGAGGCACTAAAAGAGCATCAGTGGCAGAGCCGTCTTCAACCGCAGTCAAGCCCTCAACAAAAAGAGTTAAGAGGATAATAAAGGTTGATGACAAAGAGAAAGCCTTTCCAGCAAAGGAAACTGCGCGATTTCCCAATCGCTACTGTGAGCAGATGTTCCCTATCCTGGCAAAAAGGAACTATAACAATGAATACCTTCTTATCCTCCCGTCCAATATTGCTACCTTTGTTGAGCCGCAAATTGAACGAAGACAATGGGGTTTCCTATGGAGACAGCCAAGGCAGGTCAATCTTTCTTGGGTAGTTGAGTTCTACTCTAACTTCTACATGCCAACCCTGCAGTCTGTTTATGTCCAGCAGAAGCAAGTCCCCATTACAGAAATGGCCATTCAGCAAGCTTTGAGTCTTTCCCCTATTCCAGAAGGAATGGACGCCTTCCAAGAAGCCGCACTTAAGCGCCAGAGGTACCAATTTGACTGGGACTCCGTTCTCGGAGTTATCGCATTACCTGGCAGCCGTTGGATCTACGGATACCACCGTACCCGCCCTAAGGGAATCTTGGCTTCAGCACTTACCTTGGAGGCTCGCGTATGGGCACAGATCATGTCCCATTACGTCTTTCCGAGCACTCATGAGTCCTCCTTCACTGCGGACATGGCTGTTCTACTATGGTGCATCCTTACAGACCAACCTCTGAATCTCTCAAGACATATCCGGAATGCTATGGAACACGTACAAATTGCGGGCAACTTACCTTTCCCCACCTTGGTCTCAGATCTTGTCTCAGCAGCCGGAGTCTCTTACAGAGCTGGGGACACCAAAGTCGTGCTTCCACGGGATGATCAGTATGTCCCTAACGGGAAATACCTCAGACTTCCAGCAGCCACTACAAGTCTTCCTACTGCTCCAGTTGAAGATAATCCTTCTTCAACACCACAAGCACCTACAACTGATGAATTGCTCCAGCAGATAATCACAAGGTTGGATCGACAAGAACACAAAGCTAAGTTGAGAGAGAGCCGTAACAACCGAAGATTCAAACACCTCAGGGAGCTACTTAGAGGAGATCGCAGAGACTCAGACACCCCGGAATCCACTTCTTTTACTAGCACAGGGAACCATGACGGTCCCGATTATGGAGATACTGCTACCAGCCCACCCCTGTTCTTGACAGACGGCACCAAGGACGGTGCAAAGCCTTAAGTGTGGGGAGGTCGGTTAGTACCTGACTTCCGGAGGTAATTTCTCTTCTCTAGCACCAATAATTAGGATATTTTAGTTAGATTTTCTTTCTTTTATAGAATAGAATAAATTGCATAGGTTAGGATAGTTGCATGCATCTTCTACTTGATTGAAAAGACAATAAGTTTCTTTTAAGACTCTATCTTTGGAACAAAATTTCACTAATTTTTCAAAATTTTTATGATAAATTTGCTTGAGTTGTATTTGGAACATGATATTTGAGCTAAAGAACACAACCTGTGAAATATTTGAGCCTTTATGTATGGTTACATTATTTAACCATAATTATTTCATCCTTGTGTGTTTACTTCTCTATGATTGTAATCTATATTTTGTTTTATCTTATATGTCCAATATTTATTATATTTGCATGCTTGCACATGATTGAGGCCATTATTTGTTTAAACTCACTTATCCAAATTAAGCCTACCCTTTTCAATTACCTTTGTTAACCACTTTGAGCCTTTAAATCCCATTTGTTCTATATTTTACCACATTACTAACCTTAAGCTGAAAAACAATTGTATATCCCCAATTGAATCTTTGGTTAGCTTAAGATAGAATTGTGTGTGCTAGTTAAGTATGGGAAATTGTGGGAACAAAAGTTGTTAAGGGAATGTGTCATGAGAATTTAATGAAAATTTGGATACCTACTCATGTGAAACTATAAGAATTAAAAATCTATGTGCATTGATAAGCTATATTTATTTTAATGTCAAATATATATATATATAAATAAGGGGACAAAATTACTCCAATGTTAAATTCATAATTCAAAGATCAATGCACATATGATAAAATCAAATGCAAAGTTGATACATGAGTATGGATTGAAAAAGAGAATTCTGGGTAGCTAGGTATGAACTTTAAGATTACATTAAAAATATA
>NC_029788.2:107717032-107726398 GCF_000816755.2 Arachis ipaensis
GAGACTTTAATTATGTATTTTTAATTCTCCTTTATTCCATTCGATGCTGTGATCTGTGTGTTGAGTGTTTCAGACTTTATAAGGCATGAATGAGTTGGAGATTGGAAAGGAAGCTAGCAAAAATGGAAGGAACACAAGAATTTGAGGAGATAACCAGCGAGAAGTGACGCGGTCGCATGGCTCACGCGACCGTGCAGATTGGAAAAGCTCAAGCGACGCGGTAGCGTGGACGACGCGAACGCGTGGCAAGGAAAAGCGCGAATGACGCGTCCGCATGGATGACGCGATCGCGTGACATGTGCGATCTGCATAATCTGCAAAATTCGCTGGGAGCGATTTTGGACCTTATTTCGACCCAGTTTTCGGCCCGGAACAACAGACTAGAGCCAGAGAATATGCAGAAACAAAAGACAACATTCATTCTAGACAGTTTTCAGTTTTTAGATCTAGTTTTACTCCTTTAGGTTTTTTCTCTCTAGGTTTTAGAATTTTAATTTTTAATTGGTCTTAGCATTGGAACATTGAGAAGAGTTATTTCCTCATCAAGACTTCGTCATTCTAGTTCGTTCTCTTAACTTGGTTTTATTCTTCCATGTTCTTTGCTTTGTTCAATTTTTTCAATTGAATACTTTCATGATTATTTAATACAAGGATTATTTCTTCTATTTTAATTTATTTTCCATTCCAATAATCATGTCTTCTTTTAATTCTCTTTCATATGTTATGGATTTATTATTTACAATGAGCGAGTAGTTTCTTCACTTGATGGGGAGTTGATTGAAAGGAACTCTTGAGTTGGAAGGATTGAAAGAGAATTTGTAATTGGGTTAACTGTTGGATTGCTATCCAGTCACTAACACCAATCCCTTTGAACTAAGTGGGTTGCAACTCGTGAACAGATCTAGCATAGACTGTCCCCCGACGTGCATCCCCAAGAGTCTATGCATAGCTTTATCTCAAATAATTAGTATTGCTCAATGGGGTAACATTCCCGGGAATTTATATAGTGCCCAGTCACACTTACATCGTAGGGTCAACAGAGTATCGAGTTTTCAACCTGGTACACATGGTGGCAAGTCACGGCACTTTATCCATGGAATCTCGTAGCTCAGATCATTTAAATTCATAAGCCATATAAATAATTCAATTATAATTCATCAACATCCACATCATTCTCAATCGCATCTCATTCATCATCATATATAAATCATATTCAATCCTTATCCTTCATTATCACACCTCTCATTCCGTCCATCAATAGTTCCAATTCAAAACGTAATTCATTCTTTTCTAAATGAAACAAACTTAAAACATGCTCATTTTCTTAATAACTCAAAATCAAACCATATAACCTTTGAATCTAAATCTTTTTAAATAATCATACAAACAAAATCTCTAATTTTTATAAAATTTCGGCAGCATCTCCTCTAAAAGTCGGACTTTGCCACCCTTTTCGGGTCCAAACCTGCATTCCTTTAACATACCCTTCCTCATCATCATAACAATCACCACAATAAATCTACCTCAGATCAACAATTAAACTCATACAATATTCAAATCCAACAACCAAAATTCAACTAAGAATCATAGTTCACAAATCCTAGGCTTTTAACACAAAATAACCTTTCTCATTATCATAACAACCTCCACAATAGTTATACCTCAAATCAATAATTCACCAAATCACCAATTAATCAACAAGCACCAAACCAACCATGTTCATCAACAAGATACTAAGTATCAAATATACACATGCAATCCAACTTATCCTATGGTCATCTAGCCTAAGTTTTCACAGAACATTATATATTAAATGCAAGAAACCTAAACCATACCTTAGCCGATTCCCAAGTATTATTCCAAGACAATTTTCCTAAAAGAACATAGCCCTCAAAACCTCAACTAATCCGCTTCCTCCAAGTTCTAGTATTCACAATTTCAAGCTCCAATTATTTATTCACAACCTAATACACATTCATAACACATATATATCCAATTTAATACTCAAAGCTCAAATCCAATGAATTTAAAATAGAATTATCATATCCTCACCTTACCCAAGCTTCACATAAGCAAGAGTGAACATTTTTCTCAAGCTAATTGGATCCTAAAATATCAGAAATCAAAGAAATTCAACATTCCCACTCAAAATTCGAAAATTGGGGGAAAGAAGAGGCTGAGGTTAAATAGTAAGTTACCTATGAAATTGTTCCGGTAGAAACGTAGAGCTCGACGTGGTGAACGTGTGGCCGCAAACGGGCGGCGATCGGAGCTTGGACGGAGAAGTTACGGCGTTCAGAGTTCACCGTAAGGGTTTGCGGTGATTTTCGTTCTCTCCTCCCCTGTACGTGCTTCAGCTTTGTTTCAGCTGAAATGAGGGAGAAGAAATCCTTGGGTTCATTTAATAGGTTGGTCCGGTTGGACCGACGGCACGGTTTGGGTCCGGTTCAACCGGTTTGGTCCATTCGGTCCAATCTTGGACCGTTTTCTTCGAAATTGGTGTCAAAATTCTCGTTTCGATGTGCTCTATCCTAATTTGATATAATTTTCACATTTCTAATCTTCTTTATTAAAAACTAATTTATTGACTAATTATCTACTAATTTAACCGGGGTTTACAGTAACTAAATACCGTATTACTAACTCGCTAAAGTTAGTAACCCTAATGAAATTTGCTGGGATTACTCATATTTTGGGGCTAGATGTGCACCCGTGAAATTTTCACAACCCGCCATGCGAAAATGAATGGAGCACAGACATAACTACCCACTCCATGGGACCCATTAAATCCACATGAATATAAAATTTTTAATTTATCCTGATTTATATATACATAAATTTATTTCTTGAATTTAGTAACCCTAATTCCTGCTTCCAATTCGAATCTTTCTTTTTTTTTTTCTTTCAAACTCATTCTCAGCCTCGATTCTCTCTCTCTCTCTCTTTCTCTCTCTCTCTCTAACTCACTTTGTCTACTTCTCAAGTCCGTTACTACGTCGTTCAGTATCGTCCCAAAAATTATGTTATTATATTAGAATATATTTTTATATTTTTTCCTATTTTTTGTGTTAATTTTTTTCAAAAATTTTTAAAGAATATTTGTAGATACCCCAAGAGATCTACGTTTTTTTAAGAGAATAATTAAAAAGGGACTTGCAAAGACGAAGAAAGGACGATGGCATTTTTTTTAAACGGGAGTGAGGGATAGAAAGAGGACCTGCCACACTTCCTTGAGTACCAATTACCATACCTAACTAACAATGGAGATCCAATCTAAGACGATTCAAGAGGAGGCGGACTTCATTTCCATTGGCACTTTAAGGTAATGAACCTAAGTCGAATTTGGGACCCTAACAAAGAGTTTGGGTTGATCTTGCTTACATTGAGGTCTTATTAGGCCCAAGTATATTTGAGATTAATATTTTGAGTCATCATCGTTATAACAAATACTATATTATTTAATATTATAACACTTAGTATATATAAAAGTTGGATATATTTACAAGAATTTTTTAATTCAAATTAAAAAATTTTAATAATTTTTTAGTTTATATATTATTTACTAATATAATGAAAAAGTAAAAATAACAATAATCTCTCACATAATTAAAATAGATAATCCTAATATATACCTGACACTACATATATCAACGATTATTATATATGATAAATTTTTCTCTTTTGTAGTGATTATTTATATAATTTATTGCACAATTTTTTTCATCTTAATATTTAATGAATTTAAGATACAAGATATTATTTAACATACAAAATAAATAACTTAAGTCATCATTTAGGACAATAGTGTAAATATCTATTTACTTATTAGTAGTAAAAAATATGTAAATAGTATAAGCTAATAAAATCAACGGCTTGCCTGGCTGTCGATAATAATTTAATAAAGTCGACAGCGCTTCTGTCTATAATATGAGTTTGAGAATTTTATATTCTTAATAAAATCGACGACATTGCCGTCGATATTATTATATATAGGGGTGGCAAAACGGGTCGAGCCCGTCGGGCCGATCCGCTAAAAAAGGCGGGTCGGGCTAGGATTTGGAGCCCGCCAAATTAAAAAATTTCTGTCGATTTTTTGATCCAATAAAATCGACAATATCTTTGTCTATAATATGCTTACTAAAATCGACAATGCTGCCGTCGATATTTGATTCAATAAAATCGACACAGTTGCCGTCGATTTAATTATTTAGATACCGACAAATTCTGTATCTATATTTTGGCTTTCTTTGTCTATTTTAAACTTAAAAAGCGACAACTCTGCCGTTGATTTTAATAGTTATATGTTTTAATTATTTTTTTCTATTTAAAAAGTAGTAACCAATTAATGCAAATAAACTTTTAAATATAGAAATAAAATAGAAAACAATTAATGCAAATAAACTTTTAAATATTAGATAATAAGTTCACAAACTTATCAAAATAATAAATAATTCTCTAATATAAAGACTCAAGACAAGACAAATAACTAAACATAGACTTATATTCATTTAAATTGCAATCCACTAATAATACAAAATATTCAAAATAAAACAAAACATTTAGCTTTTCAAATTCTTTCTACAGTTTTTCTTTTCCAAACACTGTAGCTATCAGTATACATTATCATAACTACTCTTCTCATTTTCTATGCATTATTACAAAAACAAAAAAATAATAATAATGTTGATTATTTTGCCTATATTTTCATCTTCTTTCAGTCATCATAAATATTCTCTGAAAACAATTTAATAATGATGAATAAGAAAATGAAAACGTTGACCTCCCTGCCGTCCATATCCATCTTCATTAGAGGCAGCTGGCAAAAATGTTGTGTTGGGTGAATCTCCAAGGCCATTATCATCATCAGAGGAACCCCATCTTGAGTAGTCACTTGGTCTGGAATATTCACTTGTTCTGGAATAGTCACTTGGCCTATAACCCCATCTAAATTCATCAAACAGAGAGGATTTTTCTCTATAGCTTTATCTAGCAACTCTATCAAGCACCTCAAGTAAACATATGCTATACACATTTCTAATTTTAGTAACAATGTTAGCATCATAAAGAAAGGTTAGCAAATGACAAAGATAATGAATAAATTGAAGTACCTGATCTTTGTTCTCTTGAGGTGGCTGATGAGGTTCTTCTTTTTTGGGTGGTTCTTCCTTTTCCCCCTGTTCTTCTTGTTGAGGTTTAGGCAAAGGTGAAATGAGTTCTTTTTTTTTAACTATTATTGATCTTTTCCACCACCTTAGCTTAATCTTTAGATATGGACATCCTTTGATCATTCCTTTGATAACCATGAATCTAAATGCAATAATGAACATTGTCTTTATTTGAATGAATAAAACATGTGAAAATTGACCTCTAAATATACTCAATCTTACTTCCACAAAACATACATCTATGCCCACAAACATTATCTAGGTCTGGTATGGACTTATTTTTACACTTCAATTTGACTCTCAGGTGTTCCGCTCATTGCTACTTAAAAAAGGTTACTATCTCAATTATGCAAAGGCTCTGGCCAGCATTGTGGCACCTTTGCTGCTTTCCTAAGAACTTTCCTACATGAATTTCCTTTTGTACATTTCCAGTCAGCATCATAACTGCACTTCACCTATCTTCTATTTCATAAAATTGACTTCACTGCCAAATCATAAACTCAAATATTTGGCAATTTAGAAAAACAACTCCAAAATAAAAATAGTCCATACATTTGAAGCTGCACATATTAATGCTGGATAGTGAAGCAGGGCATAAAAAGACTATCTTCAGCAGCTTAGATATCAAAAGGTTAGTGCCGTAGCTTATATCTTATCATTCATCAGGCCACTGTCATACGAGGTCAGTTGTATCCTAAAATATAGTAAAGTTTAGACAATAGAGGATTATTTGTACACCTCTAATCCTCTATACATATGTATTCCCTGTTGGGAAGACATTCATTTGAATTAATGAAAGATTGGAAATTGAACCTGTTCTCTCAAATTTTCTCTCTAGTTATCTCCCTCTTTTTTGAAACTAATGTATGCTGTTATCTACTATCTATCCCCTAAAATGCAGAGGAGTCTACATAATTAATCTGTATACAATGGCTGAACCTATTAGATTTTAATAAAGCCAAAGAATTCAAGAATTAACTCACAGTGGAAAGTTCAGCTGATAATCGCTCTTCGTTTGCTGCTGCAGCATCTTTAGCTGAAATTAAATCCTAGAAAGGAAAAGGAAAAAGGATCAATTAGTAAAGGGACATAAAAGCAACCGCAATTCAAGATGACCCATGGAACATTTGCAACCTCTTGCAAAGATTTAAGTTGTGTTTCTAGTTCCCTCACTCTATCCTTATTCCACTGCAGAGATTTTGAGCATTCACTAAATTGCCTCTCAACCTGAAAGCAATGACAATAAATCAAATATGCTATTGCCTCTTCATACAATTCTCCTAACCCTGCACCTTAAGTTACTGAACCTCTCATCACTGAGTATATGTACATAAAACCCTACAATAATAATGCTTTAATTAGCAACAAGAACAAGTTCTTTTAACTCTTACCAAACTAGAATGTTCGGATTCAAGGCAAGGAACGAAGGCTTCTTACCAGAGATGGTTTCCTTGGGTTATCTTTTAACTCTTCAACACCAAGGTGATGCTCAAAAGTCTTCTCTTTATCATCCGCAGCTCGAGACAATTTATCAACCTCTTTAAGCACAACAAGCCATCTTCTAAGCAACTCCACTCTTTCAGGTCCCCTGTAGGTGATAGCAGCTTCTTCCAATCTCTTAATTGTCTGTGCAACACTTCTATAATTCCGAGCAGCCTATCCATACACACAACGTGAAATCAGTGTCCTCATCATTCTCATCACCTCACATCAGAACACTTCAGTTACAAATTAATTTAGCTCCAAAACAGTAACTTTACAATAATTCATTCATTTAATTACAAATGGGGAAAAACAAGTACTAGTTTAGAAGATATGTAAAACAAACAGCTGAGACGAATAAAAACGAGGTCAATAAGTCACTAGAAACATGAAGGGGACACAAATTTTAACCTAGTTGGGAATTCGGGTAGCAATCACAGGCGAAATTGAAAGTAATACAGAAAGAGGGGAGAGTGAAGTTACAATGCGATCCTGAAGGATTTTGGCGCCCTCGGCGACGGCTTGGCCGGCGTGTTGTACGACGGCGCGAGTGAGGTTGGTATTGTTCCCAACCTCTACTGCTTTGGTCATCGCAGATCTCAGCCACGACATCTTCTATCACTGTCACTCCCTTTAATTTCACAGTTCAGATTACGAATGCCAACACTCAACACAGAAATGCATGCACCAAATTTAGGGTTTGAATAGTTGGTACGTAGTGAAGATAACAAGAATAAGGTGGTTTTGGAAATTGGAATCAATACAGAACCAGCATGTGTCTAAAGCAGCAAATTATGACCAGAATAAACATGACCAGAATTTCTAGATTTAGAAAACAGGATATTACAATTAGATCATAGTTTAGGGGATTTCTAAATGAAACTGAAGTTTGCTTTGAAAAGAGTTCAGTAACAGTCAGAAAACGATACTTGGTTGTGAGTTCGATTGAGAGAGATACTGGAGAAGGACCAAAGTAAAAGGAGCGACGGCGGCACGACAACAATGGAGCGACAGGCGGCGCCAACAAGAGGAGCGACAGTGGCGGCACGAGCAAACGGAGTGACGGCGGCGTAACCGTGAAGTGGGCTGAAATTGTTTCTGAATGCAGAAAAGAAGTGGAATGCAGAAAAGGAAAGAAACGGATAAAATTGTGTTTCTGAACTTGGAGCGGGAAGTGGGTGCGGTTTGGTGTTTTTAGCAATAAAAATCGACCGTGTGTATGTCGATTTTATTTTGAAAAAAAAAAAAACAACACCTTTAACGTCTATTTTATACGTTGAATCCATACCATTTATTTGATTTTAAAAAGTAATTTGGACCGTTCAAATTTATCGACGGAAACTTTGTCGATATTTTAAATATAAAAATAGACGCCATGTCTGTCAATTTTAATATAAAAGTATTTTCATACTCCACTTCGTCGATAATATGACGATAGTAAAAAGGAGGTTTAATGCATCATCAAAAAATGGACAACTAGACTGTCAATTTTATTACTTTATTTTTATTATTTTTTTTAAATATCGACAGCAAGCCGTCGAAAAATATCGACGGAAGAGATAGCCGTCGATTTTTTTCGTCGATAAATACGCTAATTCTTGTAGTGACACAAGGCGAGATTTAAACTCCAAATACTTATTTAAAGAGACAAATAAGATGATCATTCAACCAATTCAAATTAATTAAGATAAATACTAATTAAATAATTTCAAATTATAAAATATTTATTTAATAATTACTATATATATATTTTTTATTTAATTTTTTAATAAAATAATTTATATAATTTTATGTATTATCTCGTACAATACACGAGAATATACACTCATTTATAATAGTTTTACAGAAAAAAAGTGACATAATTCATGGTAAATACGAAAGGATAATAAATAAAAATTGAAAGTAAATTTTTAAGTCAAAATGCATTAAACAAGAAGAATTTTTTTTCATTAATGGATCAACGACTTTTATAAAGTTTATTGTAAAAAATTAACAAGTTGAAATTAGAAATTAATTTCTTCCTTTAATTTGCATTAAATTCCATCCCTTCATTATATATTTGTACAAAAATGTTTTATTATTTTGCAAAGTTATTACCTAATTGAATTTCTTAATTACCATTGAAATAATCAAGTAATATTATATGTAATAAGTGTGTAATTATAAATATTAAGTTAAATAAAATAATTTTAAATTATTGTCTTTCTAATATTATTAATATTTAGATGATTATATTCTATCTATCTTAATCTTTTTTCTTTTTTGTTAAAATGTTTAGTATTAGTGATGTTATCAAACCTATTAATTTATTATTTTATTTACGATCATATTATTATATGAACAAGTTATTTTGATAATTAAGTACAATCGAGTTAATCCAATATCTAATTAGTCTTGTTTACATGAATCATACATTTTATTTGTGCTTTCAAAAAGAAATAATAAAAAAACAAAAAGAGAAAAAAAGAAGAAAAGAAAAGAAAGAAGGGAGTAGGAAAAGAACAAAAAAATAAAACAAAAAGATGGTTAAATTTCATGTAAAGATAGAGGAAAAACGATTATTACATTATCTTAGCTTATTTTTTTCTTAAATACTTTTAAAAGTATCCTAACTTTCAAAAACTATAAATATAAATATATAATTTTTTTTGTTTATCAAACACAAAATAATATACTTATATTTAAGAGTGGCAAACAAATCAGTCTGTCCCGTCCCACC
>NC_029788.2:107726434-107728461 GCF_000816755.2 Arachis ipaensis
AATATAATTTAACTTTTATAATAAATTAATTATTGTTTACAAAATTAGTTGCTTCATTTTAGGAAAAAAATCTGTCAGATATTTCATTATTTACATTAAAAATTTTATTTACAAACTTGAATTTGCTGCTATAATTCTTCCAATTTATCAAGAATTATGTCAAGTTATTTGCACCAAAGCCATTATAAATACCATTGAAAATAGTTGAAACTTTATAGTAATTTATCAATCTTGTGTGTTCTGATCTCTAAATCATTTCATGTCTAATGGGCAATGGTTCCTTTCTCTTGTTATGCCAAGAGCAATTGCTTCATTTCGTATATTATTTCTTAACGTTATATGCATATATGGTAGTTAATATATCGAAAAAAAATTATCAAATCAAATCAATAAAGTACCAAATCATTCTACTAGATTGGAGAAGGTAAGTTATCAAGTAGCAAATTATTTTTTGTAATTATTTTCATAAATTTTAGTAACTAGTTCAACATGTTAATTATATCATTTATGTTTTTCTTTTGAATTGAAGGAAAAGAAGCTCTGATCTCCATCCTAGTTTCAAAATATTCTATGAAATCTTAACGGTTCCTAGCTATCTTCGAAAAGAGACAGAAGAAAAGTGAAGTTGTATCTCTTCAAGTATCCTTTAATAGTTGACCTGCGGTTTCACCAAATAATTCCAGTTTCTCTCAATGATCAAATGTTTGCTTGGTAGTAATATAAGAAGATCAAATGTAATCTCTAATGGCTAAAGTCTTAACATTCTTTCATTATATGTAGTTTTTGAAAATTCCATTGCGATGCAGAAAAGAGTAGAAACCCTAAGAAATCATATATAATTATATACCATTCCGTGAACTGAATTCTATTATATCAACTACAAGTTGTTAGACTATGCTACCATTTTTTGTTGCTACTATCACTATAATAAGTCTACGAATATGTTTTTTAAAGTGTTTTTCGATTTATTTTTTTAACTCGTTAAATATAATTTACTACTCAACTAATTTATTTCTTTTAATATTCTGATAGTATTTTTTTAATTTATTTCTTTTAATTTATTAAATCAAATTAATTATACTAATTATGTGTATTACTTAAATAATTTGATTAATTTATTAGTCATTAAAATAATAAATTTATGAATAAAATAGGCAACTGAAATATTTTCAACTAATAATTAAATCAAATCAAATTATATGTATTGGGCCAAATTCAAATAATGTGAATTAAGGACTAAACTAAAATAAGATAATTTTTTACTTATTCAAATTGAATATAATAAAATAAATTAATTTCTTTACATAATCATAATTTTTTGGTCTTTTATATATAAATAGCCAAACAAAATTATAAAAATTATCATTTTTATCGCTCTTGCTATTTCAACTATTCTTTTTTTTTTCTTTATGTATAATTTTTTTATGTATAAATGTACTCAAAATAAGAAGGTATGAATGAGTATTTTATTGATTGTTTGTTTGACAAATACTATAACTTGAAAATGTTTCAATTTAGACATTCTACCATTGCCAATGGAAGTTGAACCTGTAGCAATTCAAGGGTGGCCAGTGTATTTTTCATAGTATTGGATAAAAGAATATTTGTTAAAATAAATATATCCATTGTAATTAATTTTTTTTGTCAATTTATTATCTTTTACATAATAAACAACATCCACATTGAATATATTATTTTCATCAAAAGCCAAATATAATTGGTTGATAATTCTGTATAAAAATACTCCTGTGGTGAGTAAACACCATATCGTTAACTCGCTAAAGTTAATTCTCCTATTATTATGCCGATGTATAGCATTATTATATGAAAAATGATTATATTACATTTGTTTTCAATAAGGTGGGCGAGCTTTTAGGCCTAATCACGGTTAGAGTCGAGGAAAGTCAGAAAAATGTTAATAATGCAAACACTCTTTATTTTTAATACCCAAAAATAATAATAAATATATAAATTAAAACTAATATTATTTCGTACAAAATAATAAAACATATAGTATACTCAAAGCA
>NC_029788.2:107728724-107743834 GCF_000816755.2 Arachis ipaensis
GTATCGACTATTATTGTTTATTGGTTACGTTATGACAAATCTGATTTAAAAAAATTAAAATTAACTTAAATATACACAATACTATTCCATGTCTTCCATTTTATTTTATCATCATAAAAAATAATATATACTAAAAGAAAATCTCATCCTTTTACCAATGGTTCTTCCATTCAATAGTTTCTTTAAAGGAAAGATAGATATTTTAATTTGTTCTTTTCAGTTTTTGGGTATGTATATATAAACGACTCATAATAATATTGTGTTTGGCAAGAATGAGTTCCGTTACACATCCAAGCAATTTTACATCCAAGTCATTTAGTTTACGCTGGGCTTCGTCTTCTTCTTCTTTTTTCTCCTCCTCCTTCTTCTTCTTCTCCTTTTCCTTTTTTCTCATCTTTTTTTCCTTATCGTCATCATTACCACCAAAATACCACCACATCCATCTCCTCCTCCTCCTGTTTTTTTTTATTTGGATTTCTTTAATCTCCTCCTTCCTTTTCTTCTTCCCCTCCATAATCATTATCGTCAACACCAACAACATCAATATTTTGCTAACATCTTTATTGATTCTGATTCTCTGTAGTGATTGAATGAACTGAAAATATTATCAAAATAGAACCATTGTATAATACCAAATGAACAAAAAATGGTCCATTATATAAATTTTGAATTCAGAAACACTTGCGTCTAGAATGAACTGAAAATTAGCTCAAAATGAAGAAACCATTGCATAATACCAACAAATTCAATAATAACGATAACGATGATACGTATTAGAAGAAGACAATGACGATGATGATGATGATGATGATGATGATGATGATGATGGAGGAGAAGGATGAAAAGGAAGGAGGAGACAAAATTCCAATAGGAGGAGGAGGAGGAAGAGGAAGAGGTGTTGTTGGTGATAACGGTAACAAAATTGAAAAATAATGAAAAAGAAAGAGAAGAAGAAGAAGATGTAGCATCCGGAGTGAAGAAGAGCGTGAATTTGAAACAAAGCGCAAGGGGGAGAAGAAAACGGGAAAAAGAAATGCATAACTCAAATCACTTGGATATAAAATTGCTTGGATGTGGAAAATTACTCGGCAAGAATATATAAGCTTACACCGTTTGAAGAACGGGTGAAAAATGTTTTAAAACGAAAAAGTTATGCTCGTTGGAAGTTTGGTGTGCGAAAGACAATTCTACAACACTTAACAGCTTTTGGCATTTTTGGGAGGCTCGCGTACTCGGGGGTACACGCGAGGGCCGTTTGGTTTGGCCAGACATGCTCGCGTATGCGGGAGTATGTTGCATACGCGAGCTGGAAAAATTTACACTTCCGCGTACGCGGGACATGGTTCACGTACACGGGATCCTGTTTTTCAGCAACATTGTATTTTGTGGATTTAAACATGATTTTAAACCTCTAAACTTCTATTTCTACTTTCTAAAACCCTAAAACTTAGTTCTAGGCATAGTGAGGGTGTTAAACCTTGAGAGGGAGTTAACTTAACACATAAGAAAGGTTTAGAGTAATGAATTGTGATTGAGGAAGTGAAGAAATAATGGGTTATTGTAAGTGAATGTGATATGTGAGGTAGTAGGCAGTGGCGTTATTCACTTGAATTTAATTATAGAATTTCGAATAATTATGAAAGAATTGATATGATAATGAATTGTTGAATGAGAAACCTGGATAGTAGCAAGGATTGTGGTTCATCCCGCTTGTTCCGGGTCAATGTTTGAGATTTGATAATAATGATGATTGATTATTAATTGAATAAATGTATGTTTGAGATACCTAGGCAGTAGTAAGGATTGTGGTTCGTCCCGCTTGCTCCAGGTCAATGATTGTGATACATGGGTAGTAGAGCAGTAGTGACCATGGATTATTCCATTTACTCCAGGATGAGCTTTTAAACACCCGCTTGGGTAGTAGCCACAGTAGTCGTTATTCCACTGGCTCTAGGTTAAGCGGGTAGTAGCAAGGGGGTTGTAGCTCAAACTCACTTGCTCCGCAATGGGTGTTTCTATCCATGGTTAGCTACCAGGACATGTCGGGTTGGCTATATAACCAACAGATGATATCATCAGCCATAGGGCAGACATACAGCACATGCATATGTGTATTTTGTTTGATTGTACATTTAATTGGGCTTGCCTATGTGATTACTATGCTTACCTGTTATATTTGCTACCTGCTGTAACTATATCTTGTTTGTGTTTATCATTATTTGCTTGTTTGTCTGTGTGGTTTCACTGGAGTTTGGAGGATTGGAAGAAGGTGGGGGATTGAGGGTTTTAGTTAGAGTCTGACTAAGTCTTAGAACCTTAGAGAACTACCCTACTTATGGCTTACAAACTATAATCTTTAAGATTTTAAATATGAGTGTCGAAGTTCCAGGATTACTTCTGGCTTTTCCGGGATATTATATGTTAGTTATGTGGGTACCGTTACCATGCTGAGAACCTCTGGTTCTCACCCCATATAATATTTGTGGTTTTTAGATGCAGGACATGAGGCACCTCGCTGAGGCATTCTGGAAGTTTCTGAAGCGAAGAACTCTTGCCTTATGTCTTTTTGACACTCCCTTTTTATTATTCACATATATATCTTACGTGTTTTCATACGCAAGTTTTCTATTTTACGTGAGCGTTACGACTTTTGTTTTAAACTTTTCTTTACAGGCTCCTCGTTATAAAATTTCTTTAAACTATTATTATGTATATATTTTACTTTTTGAGGTCGTAATACCTCACCACTTCAGCTTTACGACTTATGTATAAAGTTCTGTGTGGTAGGGTGTTACATTTTACATAATAAATAAACAAAAAAGTACTTTTATATTATTATACTAAAATATAATTGATAGATAAAAATATTTTTTTGTATGAGATATTTAAACATAAAATTATTTTTACTTTTCTAAAAAATTTAAAAAAAAAAGATAACTCGAAAAAAAATATTTTCTTAGAATAAAGCAAGACATTAATTACTATTATTCAACTTGTTCATTTTTTACAATAAACTTTATAAAAGCCGTTGCCCCAATAATAAAGAAAATCATCTTATTTAATGCATTTTGACTTGAAAATTTATTCTAAAATTTTGTTTTTTGTCCTTCCATATTTGCCTGGAATAATGTCAACTTCTATTCTGTAGAACCATTATAAATAGGATGATTGAAAACTTTGAGATATCATATCATTTGTTAATCTTATGTATTCTCTAAATAGTTTTAGGGCTAATAATGGCTCCTTTCCCTTGCTAATGCCATGCCAAAAATCATTGCTTAATTTCGATGGTTTTTTAATATCATATACAGAGATGGTGATCGTAACAACCATGATAATATCAAATCAAGTCAATAAAGTACTAAAACCTTTTATTATTATTTTTGAAGAGGTAATTACATTTTCTTTTAATTTGGTTGCTATACACATGTTGTATTATAAATAGTTTCTTGTCACTTTCATTAAAAATTAAAATAGCTGGAGCAATATACATGACTTATGCTTTTCTTTTGAATTCAAGATGTCTTAGGTTGAAGGAGTCCTTACAATTTACTATCTCAAGCATTACCTTTTGCAGATCCATCCCTTTCTTCCAATAAAATTTATCTTTTGATTAAGATAAATGTGGTGATGGTGGCATTGGTAACAATAGCAATAGTAGCAGTAGTGGTGGCATTGCTAGCTGTGATGGTGGTGGCGGAATCATTGGAGGAAAGAAGGACTAAAAATAAGTGAATGTATAAAAATATATGAGTAAAATTAAATATAAAATCAAATTTAAATAATAAAGATAAAATTAAAATTTATTTTAGGTATTCAAATAAAATTGGACAGCCTCTTTATTAGCTGATGATGAACATATGGTTCAAGAATGGAAAAAGAAAATTTTCTATGATTTAAGCAAAGATTTTTTTCATATCTACATGCATTTCTCATACAAAGAATGTATCTATATGAAAGAAGAATTATGGAAAATTTAGAATAAATATTCAAGTCTAATCATTTCATTAAGTTCCACTTCTTCATTGTATATTTTTATTATTTTTTGTTAACTTTAATACATACTACAAGAATAATGTATCTATATGACTTGACTTTTTTATTTATAGCTTGAGATATTGATATTACATATTAGCAAAGGAAAGACTAAAAAACATTTTATTTAATTCTATAAAGGATTTTACAACACAATCTTCACGTACAATCTTAAAAATTTAAAATTTACACTCGTTACCGAAAATATATGGTTTTTCTAAATCTTTTCATCAAATCATCATGCATCAATCTTCTTTAGGATCTTGAAGCAAAATAGTATCACCACTGTCTCAAAATCTTTGAACTCAGATCCAATATTTTCTATTGATCTGCACATCATATATTACTTCCTTCGCATGCAAAAAATAAAATAAAATAAATTCCAAACAAAATGAATTCAGTCACAAGATAAGCTTATGAGTAAAGGATCATCAAAATTGGTATATCTGACAATTTATTTAGGAACTTAGCACCGTACCATAACGATATTTTTGGTCTGCACAAAATTGAACAAGCCGGCTAATTATCGTCTAGTTAGAATATATTATAAAAATTACACATTTTAATTTAATGCATTGAAATAGTAAAATATTACTATATATATAATTATTCAATAATATCTAATTTTAGAGTATTAATTCACTATTCACATGATAAGTGTGAAAAATAATTATTTTATATTAATATTACAATATATAATTAGATATACGTGTAATATTTTTCTCAAAGCATGGGTTTTGCCGGACAAAGTTGCCATTCAAAGGCTATTGTCGGCATTTCTATTCTTAAAAGTATAACCACATTTTGTAAGTCAATTTCTCGTCTCGAATTCTTCTCTTTAATCCATTTTTTTAGATTGTTGTTAACATATATACTCCACCCAAAAAAGGGAGATGGGACTAAAATATCCTATCATTAGTTAAACGTTTCCTTCGACATTGCCATTAAAAAATGAGTAACCTCTCACAAAATATTTACAACAAATTCTTAACAAAAACAAACATACAAAAAGACATTATCAAAACAAAACAACCACCACAAAACAAACAACCATCTTGCTCCTCATAGCAACTACATTCAAAGCCAATCCATGCCTCTGCTATGATTATCAAGATTGAATACCCTTCTTTCATGTTGTCTTGTATTCCATGCCATTTTCCCTTGTTCCCAGTTCACTGATATGCTCTTATTAACTAAAGTCAAGTACTACCTAAGTTCCTCACGTTGAACTCATTAATCCTCCCAACATTAAAGCCTTGAATACTTCATAATATACACTTTTATTTGTAAGACTCCGAATATTTAAAATTTAAAATAATGAGTTAATTATGCTTTATTATAATTGTTTAAGATTTTATATTTAAAAAATTATTTCACTAGAAATACTTAAGTCAAAAACGCCACTGTAGCTGTCGCAGTCGACACCGCCGCAGTCGTTGATGCTAGTCGAAGTCATCATTGCCGCTATCACAGAATGCATGTAGAGGAAGGAGGAAGGGATCATCCACCACTGCCACGACCACCCCTGAGCTGTTGCCGCTATTGCTGTGGAAGGAGGCCGTTGGAATTGGAGTGGTTTGCCACTGCTACAAGCCGCACCGTGCCTCTGGTCACTGGAAAACGGCGCTGCCATTACCAGAAGCTGCACTTAGAACTATTGTTGTTGCAACTTCAATCTCGCTCTGCCATGGTTGCTATTGCCATTGTTGCTGTGATTATCGACACCGTGGCTGCAGTTTGGGTGTTATCAGAAGTGCCGGAGTTGTTGCTGCTCCATTCTCTGGTTTTTTTTCTTAGTTGCAGTAAGTTTCTATTCTAAAACCCTCACCGTTATTAGTTTGTTAAGAATTTTGAGGTGTTGATATCATAGGGTTAAATTATCGTAATTGCGTATTATGATTGTTGTTGTCGTTTCTGCGAGGAGTCGTTGGTGTGGTGATTATTGCTGCTTTCGCGAGTTAGGACGAAGGGGGTCACACTTAATTTTGTGGGTTTTGATTAATTTAGGTAAGGGATGTTTGTTTTACAAATTTGGAATATTTCTAAAGTTTAGAAATATGTGCATTTGAGTTGACGAGCGTTTTAAGACTTGCTTATCTTAATCAAAACGTGATTGATTAGGCTTTGATAATTTAAGATTTATTTTTCGTAATTGATTGAAATCAATAACGGATTGAAAAGAGATTAATAACTCTAATAATAAAATTAATTAGTAAAAATGCTTGCAGCCTATTAGTGGGTGGATTAGGATTTGAGCAACTTGTTTGTTGTTCAAATATGTGAAAATTTAATAATTTAAAGATAAATTAAGATAAGAAAACAAATACATTGGTGTTGAAAATTTGATTTGTATATGTTAAAAAATTGTTTGGCATTGGAAAGGTTGAGAAGAGTTTGAGAGATGTTTAGTTTGGATAGAACTCTTGAAGATTGGAAAAGTCCGAGTTTTAGGGAAGGTTCTGCCGAATTTTTATAAGACTTGGATGAAATTGAATAATAAAATTGATAAGAATTGTTGTTTTTATAAAGACTAGAGATGTTGTCTTTGAGTTTAAATTAATTAATCTTGATTAAAGGATTATGTTTCGGGGCGCTTTAGTGAAATTTAAAGTAATGAAAGTAATTATTTAAGGATAAATGATTAGGATTTAATTAAGATTATCGTTGGGAAATAAAATTATTTTTGAGTCTTTTTGAAAAAATTTTAAACTTAAAATGAAGTTAAAGTTAGTTTGGGAACTTGGTTAAACAAAATGAGTTTATGATTGTGTTAATTGTGAAATTGATTTGTGATTTAACTTATTTGATTTTGATTAACAACAAAAAGAGTAAATAAGTAATTTAAGTTAACTTGGAAAGAGATTTAACTAATTAATTAAAGATTTAAGAAGTTTATTACTTATTAATTTAAGGGCTTGGGAATAGAAAGTGTGATTATGAGATTATGAAAAATGAGTGTTAATTAGATGCTCACAATAAATAGCGAGATTGATATTATGAGACTTACGATGAGAACTTGATTAAATTGAGATATGTTCAAGAGGTTATGGTTGAGGATGATGATGATTATGTTTATGATTATGATGATGGTTTCTGTTGATGAGGATTATCATGAATGATGGTATTGGCAATGATGGAGGTTTTGTACTGCTTGCGTGATTATGAGATATGACTATTGATTGGCAAAGATGTGGGTTTTGTCATGCTTGTGCGACTGATGAGACACCTGCACCTGATAAGGATGATAGTTTTGTCCTGCTTGTTCAGTGCTGCGGTGTAGATGTAGGGATGGTGATTTTGTCCCGCCCACATTTTTTTATTATAAGGGTGGCTGGGCACGTAATCTTCATATTAGCTAGCCTTTAAGAGAAGGTGACAGGGCACTTTCCCACTGAGACTAGCTTGTGATAAGCTTGGGATGTTCCTCTTGGGGATGGACGACAGAAAGACCATATTTGGGTTAGCTACCGGATATGTCGGGTCTGGTAATGTAATCGATACGTGAGCTCACGGCCATTAGGGCAGGCATGCATTATGTGCATTTATTTGGATTGTTTGGGTGTGCATTTATTGTTGGGTTGTACTTATATGATTTATCTGATTATGTGCTATTTATTATGTGCTTTTTATGTGTTTGTTTTTGTATGATTGAATTATTTGATTTGATTGTGTTTGTTGGTGTACGAAGGTGTTGGAGGTTGAGGCGGATTGATGCGGATTTTTACAAACCACAACTTACCGGCAAGTGCATCGGGTCGTACCAAGTAATAAACTCAAGTGAGTGAGTGAGTGTCGATCCTACGAGGATTAATAGACTAAGTAAGCAATGGTTGATTAATTGTTCTAGTTAGACAATTTGAAATGGGAGTTTTGAATATCAAATAGCATAAAAGACATTAAATTAAGAAAAATAAACAGTGAATGGTTGAGAAAACGGTATGAGAATGTAGTTAAGACTTTGGAGATGTTTAAATGTTAATATTAATATTCAATGTCAACTACCTTGATCATGCCATGATTTAGTTTATGGCAAACCCTAGGTGATTGAATTCCTTTTCCTAGGTAATTCAATCTCCTCTAATTCAACCAACCATCAATTCCTTGATCAATCAATTGTACTAGAGGGTTAAGTTCAAGTTTTGATTTATAAGCCACACAAACCCTAAGAACCAAAAAATGATGTAATTATATGTCACGTATCACATGAAATCCAGATAATTAAGGAGTTGTGAGAAGATGGTTTCAAGCTGTAATTTAAGCGATATAACTTTTCCAAGATTCAAAAGAATTCAATTTAGATTAGAGTTATTTTTCAATACACACTAATCCATAGGATGAAGAACGAAACCAACTTTTAAACATAAATCAATGCATTATTCAATAGTAGAAGAATAAATAATTATTAATCCATCAAAGTAAACAGAGCTCCTAACCTTAACAACGGAGGTTTAGTTTTCCATAGTGCAAGAAATTAAAATCATCATAGTGCAGAAAATTAAAATCCTAATCTAATGTGTAAAACCTAAAATTTTATTGCTTTGATTAATTGTTTCTCTGGTATATTAACTATCACATATGCATATAATAATGTTAAGAAACAATATATGAAATGATGTAATTACTCTTGGCATATAACAAGAGAAAGGAACTATTTCCCATTAGACATGAAATGATTTAGAAAACACATGAGATTAACAAATTACTATGAAGTTTCAACTATTTTCACAGATCTGTTACACATTGCCATTCAAGTGTAACCAAGTAGACCTAACAACAACAAAAATCACTTTCAATAAAAAGAACATGATTACACGTGCAAACATTATTCTTCCAACCAAGTCATTTACGTTCACGCACGAGACTTTACGTTATCGTTGTCGTTGTCTTCTCCTCCTCCTCCTCCTCCTTCTTTTTTACGTGTTTTCTTCTCATCACCATTCTTTTTTTGCTGCTATTATTGCTATTATTGCAGTAGAAGGTGAGAAGAAAGAGTTTTGAATTGTGCAGGACAACGAGTTAAACGCACCTTAATTCACTCAGAAATAAACTGAAATTACATAATAGATTGTGACACAATTAACTAAAAAATGAACCAAAATTACATAACAATTGTGACATAATTAACTCAGAAATGAACTGAAATTACATAATGATTGCGACACAAAAACTCAGTTTGAAATCGAGCACATAAACAATACTGATTCATGAACAAAAACACATCCAAAATTAATTTTGGATCAAACAACGTCATGAGTATATTTCTTCTTTTTTGTTTGATATTTTCTTCTCTTTTTCTTGGTTTTATTCCTCTTAAGAGAGTGAAATAAGAAGAACTATAAGAAAATGAAAAAAGAATGAGAATATGAAGAAGAAAAGGATGAAAAAAGAAGAAGAAGCAGTACAAGATGAGGTGAAAGAAGAGAAAGAGTTTTGAATTGTGCAAGACAATGAGTCCAAATGCACCTTAATTAACTCAGAAATGAATTGAAATTAGATCATGACTGCGACACAATTAACTCAGAAATGAACCAAAATTATATAATGGATTGCGACACAATTAACTCAGAAATGAACCAAAATTACATAACAATTGTGACATAATTAACTCAGAAATGAACTGTAATTACATAATAATTGTGACATAAACTCAGTTTGAAAATAAGCACACAAACAAGACTAAATCGTGAACAAAAACACATTCAAAATTAATTTTGGATCAGTCAACGTCATTAATATGTTTCTTTTTCTTTTTTGTTTGATATTTTCTTCTCTTTTCTTGGTTTTATTCCTCTTAAGAGAGTGAAACAAGAAGAACTATAAGAAAATGAAAAAAAAAGGAGAAGATGAAGAAGAAGAAGAAGCAGGGATTGTGACACAATTAGCTAAGAAATAAACTGAAAATACATAACAATTGTGACATAATTAACTCAAAAATGAATCGAAATTACATAATGATTGTGACACATAAACTCAGTTCGAAAATAAGCACACAAACAAGTGTGAATCGTGAATAGAAACACATCTAAAATCAATTTTGGATCAGACAACATTAACATGGCAAAAATTCAACAATAAAAATAGCAATAACAATAACGACGATAATGATAATGACGATATATAGAAGAAGAAGATGAAAATGATGATGATGATGATGATGATGATGATGATGATGATGACGATGACGGAAGAGAGGGATGAAAAGAAAGGAGGAGAAGAAATCCCAATGAAAAAAAGAGGAGGAGGAGATGGTGGTGGTTGTAAACCTTGCAAAATTAGCGAATAATTAATCAATAAATTAAATTTTAATAAAATAAATTGGAAATGTAAATTTTATGGTAAAATAGGATAGAGCTAATTAAAACAAGAATTTTGACCATAATTTCAAAGAATTTGGCCTAAAATTGGACCGAACGAGCAGAACCGATCGAACCGAATCCAAACTGGGCTCGTGGGCCCAACTAGCTCATTAAATAAAATGAGCTGAAGCTCAATCTTCATCATTCCAGCTGCTCCACGACGAAGAACACAAGGAAAGGTGAGGAAGGGTTTCAAAACCCTTGAATTTACTTCAATCTCATATAACTTCTCGCTTCGAGCTCCGATTGCCACACCGTTTGCGGCTACGCATCTGTGGCGTCGAGCTCTACAAAGCCCGATACATTGTAAGGTAAGGAAGTCATGTTTTCTTCCCCAATTCCGCAGTTTCAGTTCCAAAAATTCATGAGCAAAAATGTTGAAATTGTTAAATTTTGGTGTTTAGGATCAAATTACTTGGTGGGCTTGCCGAGTCTTGTCCCAATTTTTCCGTTGGTAAGGTGAAAATCCTAGAACTCTAGTTAATTCTTTAATTTTGTGTTTTGGGTATTGAATTTTGGGAATATGTTGTGATAATTATGTTAGGTGCATGTAAATATGTGATATGAGGCAATTGGATATGTTGGAAGCTTAATTGGAAGCTTGGTGAGAGTTCTAGTTGTTGGATTTTTGGTGGTTAAGGCTTACAACTTTTCTTTGTGGGTTACCTTGGAAAAATACATGGAAATCGACCAAGGTATGGTTTAGGTTTCCCGTATTTAATATATAATGCTCTGTGAAAACTTAGGCTAGACGACCCTAGGATAAGTTAGAATGTAAAGGAATGTTTAATGCTTAGTATCCTTGTTGTTGAATTGTACTATGAGTTGTGTATTGGGTTATTGTTGTGGATGATGGTAATAAGGTGTGAATTGATGAATTTATGATTATGAATTTTTGTTGAAAGAATATATGAATGTCTTAGATAGGAGGATAACAAATTTGTTGATATATTTCCAAGGTTGATATATGATATTGTGGAATTGGGTTATGGTGGTTATAGAAGGATTATTGTGGTAAAGGTAAAGTGATGCTGTGTTGATTTTGGTGCTGATTAATTGGGACAAGAAGTAGGTATGGTAAGCTGAATTTTATAGAAAATGAAGGTTTGAGGTTTGGAACGAAACTTTATTTTTATGAACTTTGGTAGTCCATAACTCGAACCTCAAATTTTGGATGAAGATGAGGTTTATTTCAAATTAAAGAGGGTTTTATAAGCTTGAGAACAATATAAATTTTGTGAAAAACCGAATTCTGTAGAGGAAGTTATGGACGCTGGAAATCTGGTGCAAACAACTGAAAATTTTTAAAATACAGTAGAACCAAAATTTCTGGTGTGTGCCTACGCACACTGATGTATGCACGCACCCAGCAGTAGCAAAAACTTCACTTGTGCGTACGCACGCCTTTGTGCGCACGCACGCACCGGGGTATGCTTTCTACTGGTGGCGCTCGCATAGGTGAGGCGCACGCACACTAGGTAGTTCCTGGTTGGTGTGTGCACGCACGCATTCGTGCGCACGCACACACTCTACCTTTCACGAACGTGCGCACGCATACCTGTGTGCGTCCGCACACACTCTGTTTTTCCAGCACTTGTATTTTTAAGATTCAAACATGGTTTCGAACCTCTAAACCTCTATTTTTATCCTTTTAACCCTAGATCTTATTAGTAAGCTTAGTAATTAATTGAAGCTAGGAAATTGAGGTAACTTGGGAATGAAGAAAAGAGGTAAACATGATGAATTATAAGAGAATGATGTGAAGGTTAAAAGAAGTTATGATGCCATGGCTATGATGAATGATTACATGATGAATATGAATGGTTATGAATATTATGCGGCTTATGAAATTAATGATATCTGAGATACGAGTTTCCCTGGGTAACAGAACCGTGGCTTGCCACCACGTGTTCCAGGTTGAAACTCGATACTCTGTTGACCCTACATCGTAAGGGTGACCGGGCACGTATAAATCCTCGGGAATGGATATCCCCCATTGAGTAAGTTATATATGAATGAATGAATGTATGAATTATAAATGAAATAAGAAAATCTATGCATAGACTCATGGGGATGCGCGATGAGGGACAGTCTAAGGGTTTCAGACTTGTCGGATTGGCTGGATAACCGACAGATGAGCCTCATCAGCCATAGGACAAGCATACATCATGTGCATTCTGTTTGTTTTGTCTACTTTGCATTACTTGGGATTGACTAACTGAATATATATTATGCTAACTGTTATATTTGCTACCTGCACTACCTGTTTTCTACTTGTGCTTGAAATTGTTTGGTTGTCTGTCTCTGCTAAATCATTTGTGATGGAGGAGCAGAGGAAAGGTGGATCGGTTTGGTAATAAAGTTAGGATTAAGTAAGTAAGTTTAGTATTCCTTAGAACACCTACCCTTTTTATGGCTTTTGTTTAGAATTAAGCTTTATAACTGAGTGTCGGTGTTCTAGGATTGCCTCTGGCATTCCCTGGACCTTATATATATTATGTGCGTGATACCCTTACCATGCTGAGAACCTCCAATTCTCACCAATACTGTGTTGTTGTTTCAGATGCAGGTCGAGAGGCACCTCACTAGGCGTCTGGATTCCTGAAGCGGAGCGGTTTCTTGTTTCTTTTGCTATGTAGCTTATATGTATATATATATATTGTCCCTCTTCGAGGTTTAAGGAGAGTTAAGGTTTTACCTTTGTATTTTGGGTATTTTGGGATATGAATATATGTATGTAAATATTCTCCGGCCTGCCTTCGCTTCGTAGGCTAAGCTAGGAGCTAGTTATTCTGTTCCTTGACTCTTTATTTCCTCTTTTTGCTTATTTACACCCATGAACTTTAGGTTTCTTCACACGCAAGTTATTCCATTTCCGGAGCGTTGCGCTTTTTATTTCGCGATTTTATTTTACCCATTTTTCAAGGCTCCTCATATATTATATCCCTTCCAATATTATATTATGTATCTATTTTATTTTAAGAAGTCTTAGCGCCTTGCCACCTCTGTTTTACATCCTAGGTGTAAAGTTTGTGTAGTAGGGTGTTACATTATGGTATCAGAGCAGTTCATTCCTGTAGAGCTTGAGAGACGGACTGACTATGCTTCTGGGCATACTTTGGGTGTCTATACATGCTATTTAGAGTATCTAACTAACATATGTGGCATGAATGCTCATGAGCATGCATTTGGGACTTTGAAATACTGGACTTGAGATATTGAGACTAATCACCTTGATATCACTTGTTTGGTGTGAATTGGAACCAAATGGAATCTCGTGGGCGCGGTCGTGAGCCTAATCGAGGTTGAAGACGGAGAGCTAATGAGGTAACCATACCGGTAGGTAGTTTGACTGATATCGTGACCGCAATGACGAGTGTTGTTGTTGCCATTGGTGCTGTTGCTGCTGTGACCATCCAAGTGATGGATGGGATGGAACCACAAGCTGGAATTGGCAACGATGGTTGTAATGAATATAAAGGTGGAAATAATGTTCCAAGTACAAGGGGTATGAGTGGGTTATCCAGAGCAAGTTAACATGGGACAGACAACAGGAGAAAGCTCAAGGAGGACTGAGGTAGCAAGGAGTAATCGCCGGGAACCCTTCACAAAGAAAAATGGAAAGATTACACCTAGGAGCCAAAATTTCAAAAAGAATCATTTTGTCACTTCACGTTCTCAACGCCAGAACAATGACCGACGGAACGACAACCGTCTGGATTCGAATTCAGAAGGGCAAACAAGTACTCAACCAAATGACTTAAGGTGCCCAAGATGCAAGAAATACCATCCGAACAGACCATGCAGAGTCGGGCTAGGTGTATGTTACAAGTGCGAGAGGTCAGGGCATGTATCTTGAAATTGTCCACACAGGAAATGACGGGATGCAACTGAATCTGATTTATAGACCCGAGGTAATTAAGAACTAGCAGTTGAATTTCTAACTTCCTTGCATACTATTAATATGTAATATTCGTTCGTGGTGCATGACAAGTTTCAATAATCATGAGGTCCAAGTCGATGATTAGTCGAAGACTATTAGTTGTTGAGACGGGGCGATATTTAGTTAACTTAGAGGAGCGATTAGGCTCTTGAAGGTTAAGGATTAAGTGATGTAGAGGAAGCAGGTTGGACCATATCTAAGGAATCAGGAGTGTTGAGGGCTACGCGGCGTTATTGTTTGAAATCCAGTGACGGTGAAACTTCGAGGAAGAGGAATAGAGCGAATTCAACCTTTAGCTGTTAATTGTTAAGAGGCGAGTGAAGATGAGACCAAATCTCTATACAAGAGAGTTTCCGAGACAATTCTTAAAGTTGTACCAAGAATTTCCATCTCAAGAGAGAGAGTAAGCTTGCGATTACTTGGGATTGCCTAACTGAATATACATTATGCTAATTGTTATATTTGCTACCTGCAGTACCTGTTTTCTACTTGTGCTTGAAATTGTTTGGTTGTCTGTCTCTGCTAAATCATTGGTGATGGAGGAGTGGAGTAAAGGTGGATCGGTTTGGTAATAAAGTTAGGATTAAGTAAGTAAGTTTAGTATTCCTTAGAACACCTACCCTTTTCATGGCTTCTGTTTAGAATTAAGCTTTATTACTGAGTGTCGGCGCTCTAGGATTGCCTCTGGCATTCCCAAGACCTTATATATGATGTGCGTGGCACCTTTACTATGCTGAGAACCTCCGGTTCTCACCCCCCATAATGTGTTGATGTTT
>NC_029788.2:107744197-107746751 GCF_000816755.2 Arachis ipaensis
TTAGATGTATATATATATATATATATATTATATATATAGCTTTCTCTCTAAGAAACTTGTTTATTTTGTCCCTCTTCGAGGTTTAAGGAGAGTTAAGGTTTTACCTTTGTATTTTGGGTATTTTGGGATACGAATATATGTATGTAAATATTCTCTGGCCAGCCTTGGCTTCGCAGGCTGAGCTAGGAGCTAGTTATTCTGTTCCTTGACTCTTTATTTCCTCTTTTTGCTTATTTACACCCATGAACTTTAGGTTTCTTCACATGCAAGTTATTCCGTTTCCAGAGCGTTGCGCTTTTTATTTCGCGATTTTGTTATACCCATTTTTCAAGGCTCCTCGTATATTATGTCCCTTCCAATATTATATTATATATCTATTTTATTTTTAGAAGTCGTAGCGTCTCGCCACCTCTGTTTTACTAGGTGTAAAGCTCTGTGTGGTAGGGTGTTACAGTGGTGACGACGGTAACGAAAGTGAAAAGTAATAAAAAAAAAAAGAAGAGAAGAAGAAGAAGACGTAGTATCAGGGAGTGAAGAAGAAGAAAGCGGAAAAAAAAAGCATATGACTCTAAATTACTTGAATGAATTTAGATGTTAAAATTGCTTGAATGTGGAGAATAATTCATATTTTTAGTGGTATTATAATGCTTTTGGTACAAATAACTTGACATAATTCTTGGTAAATGTGGAAGAATTATAAGAGCAAATTAAAATTTTTAAATAAAATTTCAAATGTAATTAATGAAATATCTGATAGATTTTTTTCCTAAAACGAAGCAATTAATTTTGTAATAATTAGTGTGGCATAAAAATATATTTGGTGTTAACGAAAAAAATTAATTATGCTTTTATAAAAAATTTAATTATTCTAGTGGTATATTCTTTTGTAAAAAAGATGTGAAGATATACACAAATATGTTGTGAATAATTTTGTGATTTTGAAAAAAAAATACTTTACATTGACAAATAAATAATTATATTACGTGTACATAAAAAAATAATTATCAGTCAATCACTAAGTATAGATACATATTTTGGCATTTTATAAAATAATTTTACTGTACCGTTTGTAAATATTCTATTTATTCATTTATTGTATGTTTGATTATTTTATTATGACAAGTTTGATTATTCTGGTGGTTAATTATTTAGTTAGAAAATATGTTAAATAATATGTATAAATATATAAATATATAGTAACTGATTTGATAAATAATTTTGAATGCATGCAGGATTTTAGTGGAGTGAGATGGGCTGACCTATTTACCACTTTTAAATATATAAAAATATCATATTCTTATGTATATAACTTTTATGTTAGAGTGTTTTTCAAAGAGCTTAAAAATAAAATTTTTAAAGTTGATTTATGCTTATTAAAAAAAAAAAATTAAGATAACTTTGTATATTAAAAATTTTGGTACATTTAGAAAGAAAATAAAATAAGATAAGATAACGTAACAATCATTTTTCTCTATCCTTTCATGGAATTTTATCAATTTTTTATTCTTCTGCTACTCCCATCCTCCTTCTCTTCTTCTTCTCTTCTTTTTTTTGTTATTTATTCTTAATGAAAACACAAATGAAGTGTGTGACTCACGCAGGGACGGATCTGCTGTTATAGTTTTGGGGCAAGCACTCCCACTATAATTTGAAATTTTATTGAGTAATATATAATAATAATATTTATTTGTTCCCACTAAATTATTTAATTTGATTCCATAATAATTTTTTATTCAATTTTACATATTTAATAGTCAATTTGAGAACTTTATATTAAATGTCCATTATAATGATTAATTTTTAAATTTAAATAAGATTGGTATTTTTTTTTTTAAAATTGACTTAAAAGAATATTATCTATCCATTTGTGTTTTTCTTTTAAAATTAGTTTTAGTTTTTTTCATAACAGCTACACTAATTGAATGAACTTTTTAAACTATGAATATCATCAAGAGCTAATTGTATGAAAGTTGAATTTTAAATGATTGTTTAACAACATATATATAAAAAAAAAAGACATTTTGATTATATTGTTAAGATTTTAAAATATGAAATATAAAAAATTAAATTTTAAATTCTATATTATTTAAATTACTATTTTAGTATTTTAATTTATAATTAGATATTTTAAAATTTAATTATATTTTACAATAACAAAATATAATTATAACAACAATTATGCTACGTATACATAAAATAATCACTTGTACAGAATAAATCTTAAAATATAAAATTTAAAATATAAAATACACATTAAAAATAAGTTAAATAATATATATATTTATACATAAATTTATAGTAGATAATTTGATAGTTAATTTTTTATGTAAACATAATATTTTTATTATAAAAACTATTATCATGTTATATATATTTTGTCCCATTATCAAAATTTTTTGGAGCCGTCACTGAACTCATGTAAAATTGACCAATTAGTCACTGAATTAACTTGGTTGGATTTAGGTATCAAAATAACTTATTCATATAACATGAGTGAATAAAATAATAAATTAATTAATAAAACATTTAAACAAGAAAGAAAATAAGATCGATA
>NC_029788.2:107746813-107748392 GCF_000816755.2 Arachis ipaensis
TAACATATTAAAAAAATACAAAATAAGATAACTTTGCAAAATAAAAAATATTTTTGTACAAATATACAATGAATGAAGGGATGGAATTTAATGTAAAAGAAGAAATTAATTTTTATTTTTCAACTTGTTAATTTTTTACAATAAACTTTATAAAAGTCGTTCGCCATTAATGAAAAAAATCTTCTTGTTTAATGAATTTTGACTTAAAAATTTATTCTAAATTTCTGTTTATTGTCCTTCCATATTTGCTATGAATTATGCCAACTTCTTTTTCCACAAAACCATTATAAATAGGATGATTGAAAAAATTTAACACATCATATAGTTTGTTAATCTTATGTATTCTCTAAATGGTTTTAGGGTTAATGGCTCTTTTATCTTGTCCATGCCATGTCAAAAATCATTGTTTAGTTTTAGTGATTTTTCAACATCATATAGAGAGGTGATGATAACAACCATGACAAAATCAAATCAAATCAATAAAGTACCAAAACTTTCGTTGTTATACTTAAAGAGGTAATTAAGTCATTTATTTAATTCTAAAGAACATTACATATGTATTTTCTTTTAATTTGTTAGCTATACACAACATGTAGTATCACAAATAATTTCTTGTTACTCTCATGAAAAACTAAAATAAGAGGAACGATACACATGATTCATACTTTACTTTTGAATTAAATTTTGCTATAAAGGTGAACAACTTACATATGATTACTGGTATATCAATACTTCCTAATTATTCCATTCACTGGCACACTTTTGTATTCTAATTCTTCTCAAAATAAATTTTGTAATTATTGATGTTGTTTAATAATTGAATTAAATTTTCAAGCACAATTAATATAAAAAAACGTTACAAATGCATTTTATTATGTATTGTCATATCAATAAAATAACTATTTTTCTCACTTATTTCATAAATGGTAATTAATACTTAACAAATATGATTAGATAATTATATAAAATATTTTATAATATCAATGTATTAAAATTAAACTAGGTGTAATTTGTATTATATATTCTAATTAAAAGACAATAGCAGGTTTGTGCAATTTGGTGCAGACCAAGAATGTCAATGTGGTGCTACATATGTACGGCCTAAGTTCCTTCATTAAATTGAAAGGTATATATTATTATCATTTAATGATAACCTTATTTTATTTGTTTGATTCCATTTTATTTAAACTTTATTTAATTTTATTTTATTTTTGTATGAAAAGGACGTAATATATGATGGGTCGATCAGTGGAGAATCTGGATCAAAGTTTGAAGATTTTGAGATAGTGGTGATACTATTTTGTCTCAAGATCCTAAAAGTGATTCATGCACCATGATGATTTGATGAAAGATAAAAGCATATATGTTCAATTCTTAAGGATTGCAGGCAAAGATTGTGTTGCAAAATCCCTTATGGAATTAATAAAATAAAATGTTTGTTAGTCTTTCCTTTGTTTAGTGTATTACCAATATCTCAAGCTATAAATAAAAGTCAAGTCATATAGATACATTCTTGTAATATGTAATAAAGTTGTAATAATATAAGAGGAGAATAAAAAATCAGTTCAAACAATTTTAA
>NC_029788.2:107748749-107756332 GCF_000816755.2 Arachis ipaensis
TGAATGCTATTTATATAAAATAATTTTATATATTATCTCCCTGACATTACTGAATAACTTTTATGTTTCTTTAAGAAAGAATAATTCCAACTTTTATATGTAGCACTATCTACTTGATAAATTTATAATCATTATATTATGATTCAAAATGTGAATTGGACTCTCCCAAATCTAATTGAGACACAACTAGCTACCTAATCAGAGAGTCAATTAATTTAGTCTCTTTTATTCAAAAGAGAATGTAATCTTAATTAACCCTAATACCTTAAATAAATATAGCATAGGCTAACATGAAAACTGCGTTTGCATGCAGACTTTAATTGTTATTCTCTTTATGCCTATACAACAAGTATAAGAATGATACAAAAAATAAAATAAAAAATTGTAATTATATGAAAACTTATATTAAGGGACTCAACGCCTTAATTAATTAATTATTAATTGATCAAAACAATGTTTCAAAATATAGGATTATCTTCCTAAATGTCTACTACTGTATTTTTTTTTCTCCTTGAATACTGTATACAGAATTGAAGATCACTTTTTTCTCCTTTTTCAAAATAATTTTAACCATTATATTCTTTCATTTGAAACTTTATAGGTTCGTGTGTTTGAAATACTTACTAGATAAACACAGTGGGTTAATTTATGGGTTACAAATAATATATGTTTTAAATTGACTTAAATAATTGGAAAATAATAATAGGGGGATCGGAGAACATTTTAGTAGGAAGAGAAAAGAACTAACTTGTATTAGCTCAAATACAAATTAAAATAAAAATAAGAAGAAACACCAAACATTTCCTTTAAATATTTATGCCAGCACATATAGTATTTAGAGAAAAACAAAATATCTAAGGCGAAAAAATTGAAAAATTGAAAAAATAGAGTTTAATAATTATTGAATTTATAATTCTCATAATGAATGAGTCTTATTACAATTTTAATTCAAGAATAATTAAAATCTCAATTTTCCACAACAATTGCTTGTATCTTTTTTCAATAACAATGATAAAAGATAGAATTAGTTGATGTTGCTGTTAGTGCTAAACTGAATTGGTACAGAATAAATTTGTGTTGCAGTTAATTAGTTTGTGATTAGTTTGTAATCAAGCATGTGCCAATTAGTTAGTTTGGTTTGTGTGGCTCTCAATGAGACAACTGGCACTCTCCTACTATAAGTAGCTAGAGTTAAGCACTATTGAATCTGATTTTGACTCACTTTACCAAAACTCAATTCATAACCAACTTTTTCATTTTGCTTTCACTCTCTCTTCACTTTTTAGACTCCTTTCTCTAACTTATTCTCTTGCTTGAGCTTGATACCTTACATGATATCAAAACTAGTCTCTATTCAATTCAATGGCAGATAATAATCAGCGAGCTGAAAACTTAGTGAATTAGTCAAACACAATTGCAAATTTTATTTCTTCCCCAATTTTCATGAAACTTGACGATGATAACTTTTTACAGTGGAAAGTAGGCAAAATCAACGATTGAAGGCCACAATTTGCTTCATCACATCACAAGAAAGGGAATTCCATTAAGGTTTGATGGATCGAAAAAAGTAACACCAGAATTTACTGTTTGGAAGAGATAGGATGCGTTGTTCAAATCTTGGCTTATTATTTCAATGACCAAGCCTTTCACTATTCGAATGGTAAGGTACATCTATTCATATGAAGTTTGAAAAAAGGTTAAAAGATCATTTCTCTTCGTAAATTAGAGCAAAGATAATGTAGTTAAAAAATAAATTGAGTAGTATTAAAATAGGAAGTTCAACAAATGAGTATGTGTTAGCTCTAAAAGGAACAATTAATGCTTTAGCCTCAGTAGGAGAATCAATGCGTGAAAGTGATCATATTAAAGATGTTAAAGATGTTAAAGATGTTAGGCATGAATAAAGAAGGATATGGACAATCAAACAGGGATTTGGAGAAACAAGGAAGGTGGCAAAAGTTGGAAACCAACCAAAAAGAAGATTTGCAACCCTGACCTTTTCTTACTCCAACAATGTTAACTAGATCTACAAAGCACCAAATGCGATGATTCTAGTGTCATTAGAAAGATGACATCTAGACTTTCCAAAAATATATAATAGTCCATAGTGGACATTGAATCGAAGGGTAAAATTCACCAGTCTTTGCTATGGGAAGAAAGCTGAGCATAGTACCAACCATCACCCAGACCTCTTCACCTTCAAAAGAGCATAACTTGAGATATAGAGGTCCAAATGACATGCTCTTAGTAGCATTGAAAGTCTAACATCTAGAGCTTTCCAACGATATATAATAGTCTATGGAGGAGATTTATTTGGGTAACAAACAATGAGCATCTTTCAGTTCGTAAAACTCACTGTGAAACACGCCCAAACCTTCAATCAATCAATCAAAGCCACAAAGGACCCATTAACAAGCAAGAATCTTCTAGAAATAGCTAGGAAATTTGAATTTGAGATAATGTGAATTTAGTTTACATTTGAATTTGAGTTCTAGAGTAGTATAAAAACCCATAGATGATACATTGTAAGGACACCGCGTGACCCATTTCTTTGCGCACAGTCTTTATACATTCTCTTCTCCTTCTTTACCATTCTTTCTTTGTACATACTCCGTACCCATTTTTCTTTTCTTCCATTATGAGTAGTTAACTCCTCCATTAAGGAGAGGAGCTCTATTGAATAATAATGAATTGATGTTAATCTTTCTCTTATTCTTGATTCAAGCTTTGTTATTCTAAGAGAGAGTTTCGTTCTTCATTACAAGGATTCAAATCTATTGGAAAATAGTTTGAATCTCACTTGAATTCTATGAGAACTTGGAAAAGGGATCATAGGAATTGAGCTTGAAACTCTTCTCTCATCATTCTTTTGATTTTGGATTTAGAATTTGATAAGTGACATATAATTAATCTAAATCTAAATCTCAAGAATGATGTGGTTTTGAATCAGAAATCAAACTTCACCTCTTCTCATGAGAAATTGATCAAGGAATTGGCAATTGATTAAGTCAAGAGAAATTGAATCACCAAGAAATTGGGGTTCAATTACTTATGATAGATCTAACTTTGCATGATTGAGAAGGGAGTGGGTCTAATTGATTCATGAAGATTCAATATCTCCAATCCTTAATGTTTTAATTCATATTACCCTTCTAATTCATTTATTGCTTTTTTAAGATTCATGTCATTTACTAGCTTTTATTTAATTCTTGCCCTTTAATTCTTCTCATTTACTTCTTGTCTTTAATTCTTGTTATTTACTTGTTCTCTTTAAATTCTTGTCATTTACTTATGCACATTTATTACTTTATTTACTTATGCATATTTATGCCTTTTAGTTGATTTAATTCTTGTTATTTTATTGCTTTGTTACACTTGGTATTTTTAGATTTTATTATTATTGCAATTTTATCATGTTTTACTTTTATGCCTTCCAAGTGTTTGTAAAAATGCTTCTCTTAGTTTTACTTCAAGTCATTTAAATTCCAGTCAATTATTTCTAGTTATTTACTTTGATGCCAAGTTATTTAGTTTTATGCTTATGTTCTTTGATTAATTCTCACTCTCATTTTCTTCTCTTCTTTCATTTTCTATCGTACCCATTTTGTAATTCTTAGTTATGAATTTCTAATTCTCTTCATTGGGGGAGAGAGCTCTAATGTATTTCAATAGATTAATATGATTTTTCTTCATCTTCAATTTATCTTTCACGTACGTAGAAATCTCATGTCACGCGTACGCGTGGGCCTACGTTTTACCAAAACTTTTGGCTAAGTCTGAAAACCTGCAGAATTCCAATTTTGAATCCCAAACTTTCGACGCGCATAACTTTTTCCTTTTAAATCATTTTTCTTCTGTTCTTTGAATGGCGTAAACTTCACGGATCCAATTTTCTTATAAAACATTTGAAACAATTTGGAGGTTCGGAAGCCGAGTTATGCCTCGCCAAAGTTCGACCAAAAATCAGTTTTTCACCAAAACTCTCAAACCTCCATTTTTTTACCAAAATCAAATTCAATCAACATTTTAAGGTTACAAACCACTCACCAACACACCATATCACATCCACACTGCCTCCACAACATACCATAATCAACTATACCTCATTTCTACATAATTCTCAAGCATGAACTTCACAATTATAACAACAATTTGTCAACAATCCTTCACCTATAGATATTCATCATTTTGAACATATCAAACATCATTAACCCATCATTTGTCATCCTACTCTTATTATGTACAATAACCACCAACAAGTACTTAATCCATATCAACAATCATTGTCAAAGGAGCTAGGAAAATATCATACTCATGTATTCACACCTATCCTATAGTCACCTAGCCTAAGTTTTCACAGAATATATCTATTAAATGCAAGAAATCTAATACCTTCGTCGATTTCTACGTATTATCCGAGACAACACTAAAGGCACCAAACACAGCCCCAAGGTTCCAAGATCTTCAAAACAATGATACCCAACCTCCACCAAGTCTCAAGCGTCCACAAATCAAGTTCCAATTAATATATATACACCTAATTTCACATTACCACACACACACACACACACACACACACACACACACACACACACACACACACACACACACACACACACACACACACACACAACACACACACACACACACACACACACACACACACACACACACACACACACACACACACACACACACACACACACACACACATATATATATGTATATTTAATACCCAACACACAAAATTAAAGAATTAACTAGAGCTAGGATTCTCACCTTACCAACAGGAAATTGGGACAAGACTCGACAAGTCCACCAAGTTAATTTGATCATAAACACCGAAATTACACAAAATCTCAATATCAAAGCCCAAGAATTTCGAAACTGGAAATGAAGAAATTGAAGAAGAAAATGTGACTTTCTTGCCTTAGAATGTTCTGGGCTTTGTAGAGCTTGTCACTGCAAATGCGTAGCCGCAAACGGTGCGGCGATCAGAGCTCCGGATCAAAAGTTATTTGAGTTTGAACATGGAAGTGGGTTTGGATTTGGAAGGATGTTCTTCCCCTTTACTTGCATGCTCCACGGGTTCCTCTATGAGGAAGAAGGAGAATGAGCCGAGCTCATTGTTTTAGTGAAGTGTGGGTTGGGCCTTGGGCCTATTTTGCGTCTGGTTCGACCGGTCCGGCCCATTCGGCCCAATTTTGGGCCAAATTCTTTGAAATTAGTGTCAAAATTCTTATTTTAATTAGCCCTATCCAATTAAACTATAAAATTAGTATTTATAATTTCTTTTATTAAAAATTAATTTATTAGTTAATTATTTGCTTATTTTGCGGGGTTTACAACGGCGATACGTAAGACCCACTTGAAAATAAGAGTACAGCTTGGTGGGTGTAACACCCTACCACACAAAATTTTATGCTTAATTCATAAACCAGAGATGGCAAGGTATTACAAATTCTAAAATAAAAATCCGTATATAAATATAGTTAAAAGAAGTTATAACTAAGAGCCTTGAAAAATAAGTTAAACAAAAGCGTAACAGAAATCGGATCACACTCACCAGGATAAGCGTATAAGGATAAATAAGATCGAAAGGAAAAGAGTAATATACATATAAGGATCAGAGTTCCAAAGATACAATTATGAAGCTCTAGACTTGACCTGCGATGCTAAGGCTGGGCAGAGTATACATATATATAACCCAAAAATATCCCAAAATATAAGTTAAAACACCTATTTCTCTAAGTTAACCTCTAAGAGGGACAAACATACAAGTTATATACAAAGGAGAACATAACTACATATACACAATCTAGACACAAAGAGTAAAGTGGAATCAACCCGACATATAGCCAACCCAACATGTCTGATAGCGAACCCTAGACAGGAACACCACAACACGGAGCAAGTAGAATCAACCCGCAACACTTGCATCTTTCCCATGTAAGTCAGAGCAAGGTAAACAACCTTAACCCTTGCCTCTTATCCAGGTGGTGCTATAATTCTCAACCCGGAGCAAGTGTGACTAAATTCAACCCTTGCATCTTACCCGGAGTCTCGAACCTTTAGCCGGAGCAAGTGGACAACGCCACTGCCTCTTACCTGGTGTCTCACTCCTTTACCCGGAGTAAGTGAACAATGCCACCGCATCTTACCCGATGTCTCTACTCTTTACCCAGATCAAGTGGACAACAGCACTGCATCTTACTCAGCGGTACATCTCAATTAGAGTCACTTTCATTCTCAACTTCGTTCTAAATACATTCTAATTCATTAAAAATTCATAACTAAAATCAATTCTCATCATTCTTCATTCTCATAGCTAACCTCATCATCAATCATATCTCATTCAACTTTGTCCCTACCTCATTAATTCAATTATTTCACTTCACAAAATCTCCCTCAATGTCAAGCTAACTTTCTCAATAGGTTTGCTATCTTTTCGAAGCCTAAAAGTTAGCTATTGAACCTTAAAAAGTAGTTACAAAGGTTTGGAAAGTTAGAGAAATGGTTTAAAACTCGAAAACAAAATTTTCAAAAAAACAAGATCGTGCTTACGCACAACCGTCTGCGTACGCGGAAGTGTAAAATTTGGCAATCTCACGTACGTGACCCTTGTCCACGTACGCGAGCTCTTTGGGCAGGGTGCAATACCTGCATCGCGTGCATGTCCGCGTATGCGCATATAGCAGAATTGGTAAAAAGATGCTAAGTTCCAGAAAATCAGTTTTTTACATCCAACTTTAAACGTGCATAAATTTTTCGTTAAAATTATTTTTCCCGTCCTTTGAACCTTACAAATTTTACGGACCCAATTTTCTTTCAAACAAGTTTTACCAAATTTGAGGTCTGAAAGCCAAGTTATGCGCCGCCGAAATTGGTCAAAAATCAGTTTTCACCAAAGTTTACAAAACCTCTAGATTTCCAAAATTTTCATTTTAAAACCAATCAAACCATGCCCTCAACAATACCAAAAACATTCTTCTACATTATTAATCAATTTTAATTTTGTTTCTAACATTTGAAATGACTTTTAAATCTAACCCTATGACCATTTACTTGATTTCTAAAAATATATTCTTAGAAATATGTCATAATTTTAAAACATCCAAAAGAATTTAATTAAAAATACATTAGTCATATAAAGTTATTCAGAGACTCCATTATAGAAATAAAATCTCATTAAATTGTGAGAATTTATTTCTTCCTTACAATTATTAACTACAGATAAAGAAGCAATTAATGAGATCGATATATATATTATTTAGCATTGACTAATATATATGAAGGGAAGGAACTGATGAAAATAAATAAATTAATACCATTATTCAACTTAATTATCATTTATAACAAATTTTGCAAAAATTGTTGCCACTTTAAGAAAAAAAAATCTTGCTTAGATTTATTTTGATTTTGACTTAAAATGTATAGAAATAGGATAAATAAGTCTGAAAAAATTTTGTGATAAATATACAAATTAAAAAAAAAAGTATCAAATAAACATGTCTTTAGCAAATTTTTACGATAGATTTATAGGTAGTTTTTGGGGAGAAAAAAAGAAAAATGATAGGCCAATA
>NC_029788.2:107756487-107765696 GCF_000816755.2 Arachis ipaensis
AATCAAGTATAAATATCTTACTATGTGTTCTCTAAGTTGCTTTAGGCTAAGTAGCTCTTCTTTCATGTTATGCCAAGATTCATTACTTGATTTTACATCTTTTTCAACATCATATACAGAAATGTTGATAATGAGCATAACAAAAAGCATTCATCATCAAGTCAATAAAGTATCAAATTATTCGATTGTGCCAATGAATGTAAGTCATCTTCTCCTTCTTTTAATTAAGGTTACCTTCACAATATATAATATTAGCAAAGATTATTTCTTCTTGTTTTAATAAACAACAGTTAAAATAACCAACACATAGTTTATGCTTGTTTATTATTATTATTTTCTAAAGGTTTGAATGATAAAAAGGAGCGATTACCATTACTTTATGGAGCACAATCTAACGAGGTTAGAATTGTATGCTTTCTTTTAGGAAGATTTAAGTTTATTAAAAATATTAATTTTGACTTGTTATTTGAATCATAATTGAATTTATTAAATGATCATGATCCAGAATATACAATGTCACAGCAAAAGAAAGAAGGACAAAGAAATCGATCCGTCATTGATTTAAAGAACACCAAGAACACTTCTCTAAAGGATTCACTTTCTATACATTTAGAGAGAGGAATCAAGTAACAAATGTAGCTTAAGTTGTAAAAAATTTGAACATTGAAAGAAGTACAAGTTTATTTTGAGAGGATCCATTCCCATTATGTAATAATCTAGTGCACCCACTTGTAGATATCTTTTGTCTTGGCAAATATTATATGTTTGTTGTAACACCTTCACTGTCAGAATGTCACGCTTCCAGCTTCGCCACTCTGATAGCAAGAATATTACGACCACTCAACTATATATAACTATAATAAGTAAGAGCATTTACCTGAAATTCTTATTGACCTTTCTTTGAACAACCGATATGTATTCCTTTTTTTTACATACATACATTTCACATTTCAATTATCACAAGGAAATCAATAATTACTACAACTCAAACAGCTACATCCATTGTCATGAATAAAATATCCCAAGTATATTTTTATACAATAATAATAATAATGGCGAGAAAAAAACAATAACGAAATCCAATTTCAGTAAAAAATAAAGTAATACGCATCCAATGCTCAGTAGACTCTCTATAGACTTTGTCATATGTTTCTTGAAAATGTTGGATGTACGGGGTGAGAACCTAACCCAAAAGTCTCAGTATAGAGGGGTTTTAGAATTTTCATAGAAATTTATATAAAAGAAAGTTTGTTTTACAGCAAAAATTATTGCTTCTCTTATGAATCTTTCAATTGGGAATTACTTATCCTCTAAACTTTTATGATTCAACTTAGTCTTTCATAACTCAGTCCTCAATATTATTTTTTTCTCTAAATTATCATTTTCTCATAATTAACCAATTTGATTCTATTGCTGTTTACTTTTCTTATATCCAATCATGGGTATGCTACTTACTATTTCTTTTTAGATTTACCATTCAATCATTCTTCTATTCAATCTCTTAAAACTACAACACTTCACTATAATTCCGAATCAATAATTACAACTACAAACAATTAAACAGTCAAACAAACAATCACACATGTTTCAATTACACAAGTACCAACAAATAGACAAACAAACAAACAATCTCAAACAATATACAAACAAATGCAGTATGATACATACCTGTTATCTCACTGCGTCTACCCAGGGAGCTCCAGTTATCTCATTCAATAATCATCATCATCATGCAATCGCATCATCAATTCATCCCATCAAGAACAGCCCTCACACCCACCGACACCAGCATGAGGGGCCTCTCAGTTGTACAAACACAAGCAATACAGGCAAGTAATACACAAATATGGTACAAGTAGAACAAGTAGCATATAGTCAGGTAACATGGCATATATGATGTAGAAATCCAAAACAAATGGCAAACCCAAACAATTCAAACATATGCAAATGATGAATGCCTGCCCTATGGCTGATGATATCATCTGTCGGTTATCAAGCCAACTCGACATGTCCAGTAGCTAACCCGGGCACAGTCTCTCTGTTGCGTATTAATATCATTAGAGGGAATATGTGCCCTGTCACCATTAGAGGGTATCTGCGCCCTGTCGTCATTACAACCACATAGGAAACACAAACATGCTTACATTCAACATTTTCCATCATTATTCATTTATCATATGCCTTTATACTCAGCCATAATCCATAATGGCTTTGCCGTAACTCGGCAATAACTCAGCCATCCGGCTCACAGTTCAATCCAGAACTAGCCAATTTATCAACATGGCTCTACGCGCACGTGCGGATGGCCAAAAACTCATCGACGCGCAAGTGTCATACGCGCGAACGCGCGGGTTGAAAAACATCCAAACGGCGCGCAAGCGTCAGCCACGCGTACGCGTGGGTGCTCTTGCGCCCAGGCACAAAACTAGCACAACCCTGGCACAACTCTCTGGAAAAATAGCTGGGCATTTGGTGCAGCACATCGACGCGCCCGCGCACACCACGCGCACGCGTGGATGGTACTTTCTGGAAGAACGGCGCGTACGCGCCAAGTGCGCCTACGCGCGGAGGGTCATTCTGCTAAAAATTTTCTAAGTTAAAAGCTGCAGAATTTACAGATTCAACCCCCAATCTTCCGACGGTCATAACTCCCTCATTTTAAATCATTTTTCACCCGTTCTTCGAACGGCATGGACATCCCGAATCCAATTTCATTTTTAAACATATTTGGCACAAAACAGAGATCTGTAGTCCAAGTTATGTCCCGTCAAAATATGCCCAAAAACCATATTTTCATACAAAACCACAAGGTGCCATTTTCAAAACAAGCAATTCTCAACTATTTGCAAAATCAACCAAAACATGCCAGTTTCAACCCTTTCTTTGAAATCAATCAAAATATACCAAAATCAACATCAAGCCTCCTCAACTCACACATTGACACTTTCTCAAACTCAAACACATTTACATATCATATACTCTTCCTCATGCCAAATTTCAACAACACTATTTCCAATCAACCATCATTATACATAATCAATATCATACTCACTATCACGTGGTTTCACCCACAAATCAACCTTAATCATTCCTCTATGTTGGAGTATCCCTAGACACCCAAAATCACAAGATTTCAACACTAACTACCCAAAAACGTGTAACAGTAGAGAATTTCGAAAACTGGGCAGAGATGAATGGAATACTCACCACAAAACTTAGATAGAATTGTAGAGAATGAGAAGAGCGATGCGTGGCCATAAACAGCTCGTCAATCGGAGCTCCGTAGCTCAAGTTATGGTAGTTTGAAGATCAAAGAGAGTTAGGTTTTCTCTCTTCTCTTCTCTCTTCCCAATTTCAGCGCCCAACACCCCTTCTTTAGGGCAAGATGAGCTGAAATGCTCATAACTAATGTTTATATATGTTGGGTCTTGGGCCCACTTAGGCCCGGTTCACTTATTTTTGTCCGTTGGCCCAATTTTGGACCAAAACCTTTTAGATTAGCGCTCTAAATGGCACTTCAAATATTTCTACCTCCCCTAATTATAATTCCTCATTTCTTAATCCTATTTACTCATAATCAATTTTCTCAGCTGCAGTACCAGACAGGTCTCAGCCGGTATTGCCGGTCAAAATTCCACTGCGCGCATTTACGCAGAAAACTATGTTTTCCGACTCGGAAAAAATTCACTGAATCCAAATATCATATTTAAATCATCAAATTCCAATTGCCAAATCTTCCAACCATATTCGCTCCTATTTAACTTATTATTTAATTAATTTCGGTTAGACCGGGTATTACATTCTACCCCCCTAACAGAAATTTTCGCCCTCAAAAATTCCATCCATCACTACGAGTACGCGAGCATAGTCTGCCTTTATATCAAACGCATAACAGTTTTGAGGTCCTTTTACTCTGCGCGCTTCCGTTGCCGCGCTCTGATTTTTCTATTCCTGAGGGTCTCGGTCGTTCGTTCAACGCCGACCAATAGCCTCGTTCCTTACTTTTATCGTCGTATCAACTCACACCTTATTAAATCTCAAATCATGTCATCAATAAGGTTGCCATCATCGTTAATCATAGTCATTATCCCACATCACTATAATCAATTAAAGATCATCACCACACCTTAATCATACTCCATCACTATCCTCTCTCTCTCTACCAAGCCAATTCCTCTAATCACAGTTCAACTCCAAGCATAATCTCCAAACTTACTTTCTTATTCTCAAACCCTCAAATTTTTACATGACTTGCTGATATAAAGTCTCTGGCTTATCAATCAAAAATCCCTTTCATTTCTAGAAATCAAATGAGTTTGGAATAGCAAGTTAACAAAATCATAAGAATCCGCATTTCCTTTAATAATCTATAAAAGCATTCGAAACACATCTCTTTTGTTAAAATTACACATATCAAAAATCATCTTCAAAACCAAAACCAACACTTTTTCAAATTCTTGGCGAAAAATTTTCAACAGTACCTCCCCAAAAATTGAAGTTTACCACTTGTCACGAGTTCCCTCAAACCAATCTCAGTACCGCATCAACATTTCAATTTAATGGTTTTCACATTCGTCTTTCAAAACCAATCATTATAAATCTCAATCTAAATACAAGGTCACTATAACCCAACATCATGGTACTCATCTCTCAAACACGACAACTTGCACTCTCTCATCATCTAAATCCAATTGTGCATTAGTGATAATTTCCTCATCCACTTTAGAACCATCAAAGCTCGCAGCCGCAATCATTTCCAACTATTTGGAGATCATTACTTGCAGTAACCCGCTTAACCCTTCTAGTATTCAAATATAAGATACTATAGTAAACTTTTACAGCTCTTATTCGTAGCTATCCTGTGTTACTGCTTCCACAAGTTTCCGCTGCTTTATTCTGATCTCTCGTCTAGTACGAGTTCTATCACTTACTTCTTCAAGTACTCAACCACAACTTAGCATGACTGGCATTCACTAGATTTCTATCTATGATAGCCAAAACCACATACCAACTTAATCGTACTTTTAACACGTTGTTACCGATCTTTCGCTTACCAATTCCCAAACCGTCGGATCTAACGGTATCACCCGTTGTTGTAGTGAACACACGACCTTGTTGTTGGCCCTTGGTAGTATTCCGGTTGACCTTCTTAGGACGTTTCCAGGACACGTGTCCAACTCCTCTACAACCATGGCAAAGTCCCAATCCACCTCGACACGGAGTTCCCGGATGATGGCTTTGACATCACCCACCAGTCATTCCACTCTGAGGTTGCTTTCCGCTAAAGGCCTACCTAATCACTTATGCTCACCAAACCTTCTATTAAGATAACTTAGGGTTATCTAGAACAGATCAAAATTTTTCATTCGACCATGTATTATAAGTGAATACCAGCCTTCAGCATTATCTAAAGTGGTAAAGAATTAAGTTATTAGTTTTCTTATTACCTCAGGTATGAAAATCAGACCTGGCAGTCTCCCGGTTCTTCCGATGTGAGCAATCTCTGACCAAATGTCCTAGCTTTCCGCAATTGTAACACAAACCCGAACCATAACGACACGGTCTATTTGGGTGATGACCTCCACATCTCTGACAGCTCAAAACATCCGAAGTAGCCACTATTTGCTTTTCCCTACCTTTTCCTTGGGAATTCTTATTCGTCGCAAGGTCATTTCGCCTTTGGGGAAAACATTGTGGGTATCCTCTTCTCTTAAACTCTTGACCCCTTGTTGGGTATTCTTGATTGTGCTCCCTGCGGTGGGACTCCTGACGGTCATTCTTCGCCTCAACAGCCTTCCTCACACATTCTTCAGCAATACGGCTCTTGTTCACAAGTTCAGAGAAGACCCTAATCTCCATCGGTCCAACGGAGCTCAGGATTTCACTTCGAAGTCCTCCCTCATACTTAATACACTTCCATTCCTCGAAGTCTCCCGGGGCTCCTTGACACATGCGGGAAAACCTGAATAGCTCCTCAAATTTGTCTGTATACTCAGATACGGACATAACACCTTGCTTTAGCTGCAGTAACTCCAATTCCTTGGCTGTCCTGGCAGAATTTGGAAAGTACTTCTTATAGAATTCCACCTGGAAGGCATCCCAAGTGATAAGATCATTCCCCTGTTGCAGGAGACGTCGAGCCCCTTGCCACCAATGCGATGCTTCCCCGGTGAGTAGATAGGTAGCGAATTCAACACGCTGCTCTTCAGGCACCAACTGCGCTTGCAGTGCTCGCTCCATGGCCTGAAACCAAGTATCAGCTTCAGTCAGATTGGTGGTTCCCTTGAAATTAGGTGGATTAACCTTTAAGAAGGTTGCCGGTGTCATCGGGCCCTGAGCTTCCCTTCCGCCATTGCCATTATTGTTTATCTGTTGCCCAAGAGCCTCCGCAGTGGCCTGCATAGCCGCAGCTATATTCTCCAACGCTGCCATAAGGTTTACCGGGTTATTCAGGTTAATTTCCGGTTCCTGCGTGTTAGTACGGTCTCTCTCACGTCCCCGACCGGGTCCACGAGGTGCCATCTGGTTCCTATACACACCAAGCAATCGATATCAAGTTGATCAGTCTCAATATCGGAAGTATAGTGCTTCAAAGTACCAAAGGTACACTCATGGACTTCATGCTAGATGTATCGGTTAGATACCCTAACTAGTACAGGCACAGACTCAGAGTATGCATTGAAGCATAAGCAGTTCCATCCCTCAGGCTCACGAGGACGAACTGCTCTGATACCATAATGTAACACCCTAATATTCACATCCTTATGCTCGAGTCATAAGTCAATGATATTACGGTGGTACGACTCTCAGGTGGATTTTTAATATATAGATATAGGTAATTTTTGAAAGGAGTATTAATCGAGAAGCCTGAAAAGAGTAGAAATAAAATCGCGAAGACGTATCACTCACGTTTCGACAACGAAAAGTTAAACTGCTAAGCCAAACGCGATATACGGACAAGGCATAAAGGAGATTAAGATATATATATATATATATAAGTAAATAGCCACTAGTCGCGACCCGTGAAGTTTAGGCCGGCTAGGGTACAGTATGAAAATAGTTGACAACAGTATGTCCTAATCTCTCTCGAAGGAAACACGAGAGCCTCTATAGGCAAATTCAAAGAGTTCAATACATAATATAACCTTTCCAAAACAGAGGTGGAGAGATTCTAATCAAAACACAAGGTAGAGGAAATAAAGACCTTCGCCGTCTCTCAGACGACCCACAACTCACTTCTGAGCACCTGGACCTGTATCTGAAAAACAAGAGATATATACGGAATGAGAACCCCGGGCCCATGGGTTCCCAGTATGGTAAAAGTGCCAAATAAATACAATGCACTGCAATAAAAACCCACTGAGCATCCTAAACTTCTTCACCAAATATCCAGCCTAGATTCTCACTAATCCATGAATAGGCAACTGTCATAAGGGAGTGCTAAATCTAATTCATGTTTCACATGTTTTAAAATTGCATCATCAATTCATCCCATCAAGAACAGCCCTCACACCCACTGACACCAGCATAAGGGGCCTCTCAGTTGTACAAACACAAGCAATACAGGCAAGTAATACACAAATATGGTACAAGTAGAACAAGTAGCATATAGTCAGGTAACATGGCATATATGATGTAGAAATCCAAAACAAATGGCAAACCCAAACAATTTAAACATATGCAAATGATGAATGCCTGCCCTATGGCTGATGATATCATCTGTCGGTTATCAAGCCAACCCGACATGTCCGGTAGCTAACCCGGGCACAGTCTCTCTGTTGCGTATTAATATCATTAGAGGGAATATGTGCCCTGTCACCATTAGAGGGTATCTGCGCCCTGTCGTCATTACAACCACAGAGGAAACACAAACATCCTTACATTCAACATTTTCCATCATTATTCATTTATCATATGCCTTTATACTCAGCCATAATCCATAATGGCTTTGCCGTAACTCGGCAATAACTCAGCCATCCGGCTCACAGTTCAATCCAGAACTAGCCAATTTATCAACATGGCTCCGCCGTATCCGGCAATAACTCAGCCATCCGGCTCATGGTCCAATCAAGAACCAACCATTTATCAATAAATATAGCCCTTCGGCTCATGGCATACACGGTACTTCCACCGCCATCCTCCATATCTCATATAATCATCTTTGATCATCATTGATCTTACCCTTTTCCCTTGCTTCACTCGCAAGTTACCACATCCCCTAGCTCCTTTCTCATTGCTAGGCATATCATAATGATTTAATACATAAGGGGTGAGATCGGAGGCTTAGAAGTATGAGATTTGGCTTTTAAAACTCAAAAATCAACTTTGGCATGAAAGCAGGGCCACGCGTACGCGCACTCCACGCGCACGCGCGGATGGCCAAAAACTCATCGACGCGCAAGTGTCATACGCGCGAACGCGCGGGTTGAAAAATATCCAAACGGCGCGCAAGCGTCAGCCACGCGTACGCGTGGGTGCTCTTGCGCCCAGGCACAAAACTAGCACAACCCTGGCACAACTCTCTGGAAAAATAGCTGGGCATTTGGTGCAGAACATTGACGCGCCCGCGCACACCACGCGCACGCGTGGATGGTACTTTCTGGAAGAACGGCGCGTACGCGCCAAGTGCGCCTACGCGCGGAGGGTCGTTCTGCTAAAAATTTTCTAAGTTAAAAGCTGCAGAATTTACAGATTCAACCCCCAATCTTCCGACAGTCATAACTCCCTCATTTTAAATTATTTTTCACCCGTTCTTCGAACAGCATGGACATCCCGGATCCAATTTCATTTCTAAACAAATTTGGCACAAAACAGAGATCTGTAGTCCAAGTTATGTCCCGTCAAAATATGCCCAAAAACCATATTTTCATACAAAACCACAAGGTGCCATTTTCAAAACAAGCAATTCTCAACTATTTGCAAAATCAACCAAAACATGCCAATTTTGTCCCTTTCTTTGAAATCAATCAAAATATACTAAAATCAACATCAAGCCTCCTCAACTCGCGCGTTGACACTTTCTCAAACTCAAACACATTTACATATCATATACTCTTCCTCATGCCAAATTTCAACAACACTATTTCCAATCAACCATCATTATACATAATCAATATCATACTCACTATCACGTGGATTTACCCACAAATCAACTTTAATCATTCCCCAAGCATATATCACAACATACATATCTCTAATGCATCATCATA
>NC_029788.2:107766299-107774326 GCF_000816755.2 Arachis ipaensis
TTTCACAATTTAAATGCATAAACCACAAATCAATACTCATTACCCAGGACATCAAATTCTCAATACACCAAACATACAAGGCTACACAATTCTCAACCCAATCATTAATTCACATTACATACCAACTATGCATATTAGCACCAACCATTTACACAATCCAAACTTAATCCTAGGGGCATCTAGCCTAGGAATTCTCATCACAACACACGGTACTTAAATGAAACTTAAACCGTATCTCTTGTAGCCAAACCAATTGAGCCTCTTCTTTGGAAGTCTTCACCAACCTTAGCTCTAAGCCTCACCAAAGCTCTTCAAGCAATATCAATCTCCCAATTGTGCACCAACATCACCAAATACACTAACATAACCAATATCACATACATACATCAACCTAGGGCTCATAAAAATAACAAATCACAAGGGTTTGAGCACATCTTACCTCAGCCCATATGAAGTAGGGATAGAATCCACTTAGAATCTATGTTGGAGTATCCCTAAACACCCAAAATCATAAGATTTCAACACTAACTACCCAAAAACGTGTAACAGTGGAGAATTTCGAAAACTGAGTAGAGATGAATGGAATACTCACCACAAAACTTAGATAGAATTGTAGAGGATGAGAAGAGCGACGCGTGGCCGCAAACGGCTCGTCAATCGGAGCTCCGTAGCTCAAGTTATGGTGGTTTGAAGATCAAAGAGAGTTAGGTTTTCTCTCTTCTCTTCTCTCTTCCCAATTTCAGCGCCCAACACCCCTTCTTTAGGGCAAGATGAGCTGAAATGCTCATAACTAATGTTTATATATGTTGGGTCTTGGGCCCACTTAGGCCCGGTTCACTTATTTTTGTCCGTTGGCCCAATTTTGGACCAAAACCTTTAAGATTAGCGCTCTAAATCGCACTTCAAATATTTCTACCTCCCCTAATTATAATTCCTCATTTCTTAATCCTATTTACTCATAATCAATTTTCTCAGCTGCAGTACTAGACAGGTCTCAGCCGGTATTGTCGGTCAAAATTTCACTGCGCGCATTTACGCAGAAAACTATGTTTTCCGACTCGAAAAAATTCACTGAATCCAAATATCATATTTAAATCATCAAATTCCAATTGCCAAATCTTCCAACCATATTCGCTCCTATTTAACTTATTATTTAATTAATTTCGGTTAGACCGGGTATTACATAATTGATCATGTCTTTTTGAAGAAGCACTAACAATAGTGACAATAGAGTTTAATTGAGTAAAAAATTCATGAATTTGAAGTACCTCTCTTGAAGCTGCCACCAATGCTAATTGTAACCTATGAGCAAAACAATGCACATAGTATGCTTGTGGAGAATCTTTAAGAAACAAAGCTTACAAACCATTCCACTCACCCCGCATGTTGCTAGCACCATCATACCCTTGACCCCTAATATTTTCAACTTAGAGATTATAATGAGAAAGGACAGAAATCAATTATTTCTTTAAAGTTATTGCACAAGTATCAGTGACATACACAAGATCAAAGAATCTCTCTTTAACAAAACCATCTAGAGTAACAAATCTCAAAACAATGGCCATTTGCTCCTTTTTAGATTCATCTCTAGCTTCATCAACAATAATACAAAATTTGGCATCTCCAATCTCTTCTCTAATTGAATTTCTCACCTTAGTAGCAAGAATATGTAGAATTTCTTTTTGGACATCATTTGAAGTATACTTAGCATTTTTTGGAGCATTTTCTAAAACATTATTTTTCACTCTTTCATTGTAAAATCCCAAAAATTTTAACATTTCCAAAAAGTTACATGTGTTGCTTGAACTTTGGCTTTCATCATGTCCTCTGTATGCACAACCTTGAAATGTCAACCATCTAATGCAATCTATAGATGCTCCTAGTCGAATTTGATTCTTTTCAATCTCTTCTGATGTTTTCTTATGAAGAAGTCTGTCAATATGTTTCATCAAATCATCACATGATTTCAGCGCCTTATGATGGAATGAGTTAGGACCTTTGCCAATGTGATTCAAAAGAGCACATTCTTTTCCACTATTTACTTTCTTCCAATTTCTGAAACCATTCTCAATAAAAACATTTGAACCCGTATTGATTGAAGGTTCCTTAGCAAAAAGAAAGCACGGAAAACAATATATAACATCATCTTCTATAGAATATTCTAACCAAGATGGGAACAATTTAAACCATGAAGCTTGAAAGCGACGATGACTTTTATCACCAAAAAATGGATAATTATCAAGAATTTGTTTATTTGGCCCAACTTTAATATAAGCCCGACGGATTTCATCTCTTTTATTTGGAGGAAACTTCCAAATCATTGGTCGCATTCCAGGATCTCTTTCCAAATGAAAAACATCCAGTTGATTTGGAAGAAGTCGTGGATGCTTTGAGCTATTCAATGGAGAACTTGAAGTAATGAAATTTGATGACCCCTCAAGTATTGGAGTAGTAATAGTAGAAGCATCTTCATTCTCTTGATCTTTTCTTTTAAAAATGTATCAATGGTTTTGAACTTACTCATAATTCAAATGGCCAAATAAGTTCCTATAATTAAAAATATATTTAGCAAAAAGTGTAAATTACAGTCTAAATCTTTATAAAATATAAAAATTATATTTCAATTTAAAATAAAATATTAAAAAAACTAATTAAAAAAACTAAATATACAAACTAACATGTAATAACATAAACTTAATTAATAAATAATAATAAATTAACTAATTAAGTAAATAACTAAATATATAAAAAAGAATAAAAATAGAACCTTTTTTGAGAAAGAGGAGTGAAGAATCACTTGTTGAACTACTATCTTTTTTTTAATCTGCAAAAAACAAAAAAAAAAGAGTCAAAGAGGTAAAACCGTAAAAGATAAGAAGATTAAAGAGATAAAGAAGAAGAAGAATAGGAAAAGTTGTTATCTGAAATTTTGGAAAGCCAAGGCGGAAAGGGGGAGAGGGAGAGACTGGTTGTACGCTGGGAAATAAAAAAAGGGGATGGGAAAACTGATTATATGCTGGGAAATAAAAAAAGGGATAGGGGCTGGGAAATAAAAAAAAGGATAGGGAATGGGCTATTGGGCTGGATTTTTTGTATGAATTAAAAGGTTGCACATCCCCAGGAGGAATATAATCGAGGGAGTATACCCTACCACCTTCTTCTGGAGGTATAACTAGGGGGAATAAATTGAGGGAGAGTGACCACCACCTTTCCCTGTGAGATTGTGCCATATAAATTAAAACGAAGGAGACTGTCTTTCCACCTTGCAACCAGAGAGAGAGTATAGGAGAACAAAATTGATAGAGAGCTTCTTACCACCTTCCCCACATCCACACTACAACTCCGAGCAAGTGGAACGAAACCCACATCCTTGCCACTCAATAGTCACATTTCAAACATAATCATAATCATAATCAAACATAGGCACAGTCTTAATTCCACATATCCCCAACTGTTACTAAAACATTTAACCTCGTTATCAATCCATGAGCGGGCAATAATAATGCACTGAGCAAGTGGGATAATACCACCATCCTTTCTAGGCAAATAATCAATATCATTAATCAAATATCCATTCAAGTTCTTCACCTGTATGCATAAAATTCATAAACTCAACTAAATTCAAGCCTAAGCTATACCCATCTGTTTCACCCTTAGCTTTCTCTAGCTCTTTCTCAATAACTAACCAAATATCAAGTTTATCTCATTCTTTATTAAATTTTCCGACCAAAATTAATAAAAGCTCAAATGGGCATTCACCAAAATTCCATTCTTCAACGAATTAAACAAATAACCATCGTCACTCTCATCCAATGATCCAATTAATAACCAACCACACTCTTTTATCTTTAACCAACTTTTGTAGAAATTTCAACAGAATTTTCCCTAAAATTCTGATATTTACATCCTTCAAGGGTTCTATATAAACCAAACATCTTTCAAACCCTTCTTAATCTTTCAAAATAACCAACAATTCTCAACATAAATATTATTGGATTGTTATCTTTAATTCTTTTCAACTTATTAAATTTTCAAATATTAAGGCATCAAACAAGTTGTTTAAGTCCGAATCCACCCACCAAGAGGCTTCAAGTATTGTTACTAATTAATTTTATTACTTAAAAATCCAAAATCACTTAGCCAGTTCCATTTAATCAATCCCATTTATCCAAAACAGTCCAATTTAATCCATAAAGCTCACACGTTCGCTAAAAATATACTTTCTCAAATTGATATCAATTTATGACAATTCCTTGAGACAAAAATAAATTTAAGAAAAAGTCCCTACCTCAAATTAACTCAACAACACGGCAATTTCCTAATTATCATCGCAACAGCGGCAGTACTAGCAGTTTCGATGACTCCTCGCAGCAGCGACAGCAACAACCACAACATGCAATTATGGTAACTCAACCCTACGACATCAACACCTCAAAATCCTTAACAAACTTATAGAAGAACACTAACGGCAAGGATTTTGGAACAAGAATACTTACAGAAATCTAAGAGGAACGAAATAATGGAGCAGCAGTAGCTCTAGCGACCTTGCAAAAATCAGAGGCAGAGGTTTTGATGGTAGCTTCCGGCGACGACAGTGTCGTTTCCCAGCAAATAGAAGCACGGCGGCACAACCTCTAGCAGTGGCTTGATAGTGACTATGACAGCAGTGGTGGCATCGCAGTGACCACCCACCACCATCACCTCTCTTTCCCGGTGATGAGCTCCGCGCATTTCCCCTTCTTTCAGCGAGTTCCCTCTCTCTTCAAGCTCTTGGGCGGCAGTTTCAACAAACAGTGACGACGATGATGATGACTTGACAGCGCAGAAGGAACACCTTCTCCCTCTTCTCCGTCATGGTCTCTCTCTGGCATCTTTCTCTCTCGCACGTCACTCCCTCTGATCGGACGTTCTATCTCCCTTTGGTTCTAATTCTCGACAGCAACGGCAACTCCATGCCCTGCCGACGCAGTCCCTTCTTCCTTGCGCCACTCTCTGTGTGTGGGTGTGTGTTGTGACAGCTGGGTTAAAAGGAGTGTGTGTGTGCATGTTGTAATAGGGTTAGGGTTAGTATGTATGTGTTTGAATTTTAGGGTTAGGGTTTGGTAAAAGAGATAATATTAGAATAGGTATTTTGATAAAATTAGAGGATAGAGTAATAATTTAAAAAAAATTTAACCCAATAAAAATTATTTCAAGAATATTATTTATTTATCGGCTTACTAATATATTTTCAAATAAGTACTCTAATTTAAAATTAAAGATAATATAATTATTTTTTATTCATAAAAAATTAAATTCAAAATTTCAATATTCAAATTAAACCATAAAAAATTCTCATCATTTTCCAACTACTAAAACTTTCAATTTTAAATAAGAAAATATCTAATTATTATGAAAGTTATATAAATCCTATTTAATTTTAAACTGAAAGTCTCAACTTTGATTTAATTACTTTTTGTAAGATAATTTTTTAAAAATAAAATTATAAATAAATATAATAAATTACAAATAATTTATTATTTAATTTTTAAAAATTTAGAATCTTACTATTAGTGATATCATAATTTAAACATGATATTTTAATAGTAAGAATGTTACTTTTTCACACATTTCCTTACCAAATAAATATTCAGCCACTAAAATAATCAAACCTTTTATAGTAGAATAATCAAATATACAATAGACAAATAATCAAAGTATTTATAATAGTATAATGAAATTTTTTTATGAGATACCAAATATGTGTTTCTATATTTAATGTCTCATTAATAGCTAATTATTTTTATACACGTAGATTGTTTATTATTTTTAAATTTAAAATTTAATTGTTTTCGAAAATACAAAATCATTCATCACATATTTGTATATATTACTTCACATATCTTACTTATAAAAGAAACTGCCACCAGAATATAATCATTTTGACTGTGGGCACTTTCAGGTGGAACGACTACCATGTCGCCATGTTATTGCTTGCTGTGTGATAAACTCCAATTTTGTGGTTTATCTTGTGCTTAATTTGGGGGATTTTATCACATTTTCTCACATTTATTCAAATTAGTTGATTCATTTTAGGGAAAAAATCTCTAAGATATTTTATTATTAAATACATTTGAAAATTTACTTACCAACTTTAATTTCTACTTTCGATGTTTACCATGAATTATGTCCATTATTATATTTACCAAAGCCATTATAAATACCATTAAAAATAGTTGAAATTTCATGGGTTTTTTTTAATGAATAAAAAACTTTATATTTGTTATTTTACACTAAAATATAAATATTTACTATTTTACGTAGTATTTATCAATTTTGTAAGTATTCAATTTTGCAGTCAATGACGATAAAAATAGAAAAAGAAAATTTAAGTTTTCAATTTTGCAGATAGTGATAATAAAATTGGACTAACAGAAAATGGATTATTGAGATTTCTTACTTTTAAGTCAATAATTTTAAAACATAAATTTCAATAAAAAAATACTACATTTAGATTCAAATAAAATAACAAAAAATTTAAAATGAATAAAAAAATTCAAAATTTGTATTTTAGTTCAAATTTTAAAAATTTGCGTTTTTACAAGCTTATGAATTTAAAATGAAACATAACTTTCTTAAAATTTATTAAAACTCATCTTTTTGACTTGATTTAAAAAAATTTCTTTGATATGATATTACATTTTTTTTCCACTTTACTATTAATATATTGATATTGCAAGTCTAAATTACAATATTTTACTGAATCTTGACTGAAAAAGAAAATAGTTACGTATTTCTATCATTTAATTTATTTAATACACCATGTGCTAACACTAACGATATTTTTTAAAAAAATATATTGATAAAAATAGATATAATATAATTACAAATATAACATAAATAAATAAAAATATATAAATAAATGCGAAACCAATATGCTTACCAATGTCTTTGTTAAATTTTATAAATTAGAGAATACATTTGGTTGCTTAGTGATCACATAGATGATCAAGTAATTAGATTGTAAATTGATCTCACAGTGTGCATCTTATTTTTTTCTCATTTATGAATGAAAGTGAGAATTAAGAGAAGTAAGTAGTAATACATAAAAAAAAATTGTACCACAATACATAATTATTACCAAAAGAAATATTCATATTAAAATATTACAATTTTACATACTGCAAATCATGAAGATCAATCACAATGTACTGGTCATTTTTCTCTATTTTAACCATGATATAAATTTTTTGTTGTCAATAAAAAATCCAATAACATTTAATTGAACAAAAAAATGAATTAAAAGTATCAAATTAAGAACAAATGAGTGAATAACATAAGGAATTATAATTTTGTACGTGTATAAAATAAAGAGAATTTACTGATTTATTTTATGTTAAACGATAAAACTAATATTAGTATATTAATAATAGGATATACCTTAATGGTATTATACAATTTTTTGGCAAAACTTAAAATTAAAACGAAAATAATTTTTGTGGTTAATATAAATTAACTACGTACCAAATAAGTAGAATAGTTCATTTGTTTGTTTCAATATATCATCCTGGGCAAGCAAATCAAAATGATTATCCGGAATTTTACGATCATCGACCGTATGTATTATACATGACTCTTTTTTAAAAGATATTTTGCACATGTGTACAATCAGAAGATATATTCCGCTTGATTTCTCAATTTCAAAATTTGAGAAGACATAGACCTTCCTTTCTACCAATTCATTCTCAAATATTTTTGTCAAATAATTCTTGATTGAACAATGAATTTTATCGTATTGCAAAATAAATTAAATATAAAAGCTATTAGCATTTACAAAGTTATTAAAAAGAATTGTCTTTGACTTGTGAAATGGTGTACTTATAAAATTAACTTAAAATATAAACTACAAATATTTATAAGAATTTAATTTTGATGTAATGATAGTGTAAAGTAGTTTTACACGTGTATCCAATTACGTAATGACACATTAATAAAAATAAATATCTTTCACATTGACCACGTGAATAGTCATTCAAAAGAACGGATGG
>NC_029788.2:107774965-107789395 GCF_000816755.2 Arachis ipaensis
AAGATTAGCCGTAATTATGTTTGGAATGTTTCCATATTCTTTTTTTCATTTTTTTTTGCTTGCCATTCTTTCAATGCAATGTTAGATTAAGGAAACTCTAAATTTGAAATAAAATAATAAATGTCATATGATAGAAAAATCATCAAGATTAACAATTTTTTAATTAAATAGTGGTGTTTTAATTTTTTTTCACGTATCTTCGTATGTTAGCAAAAAAAAAACAAAATCACGTATCGTGACTCTTTTTTTTTTTACTACGCTTTAATATTAATTAATTAATCTTGTGTCCATACAATATAATTAAATTTTTAATCACTCTAATCTATTGATGAATTACACCTCTCTTAATAATTGCATTACTAATATGAAATATAAAAAAAGAAAAGAAAAAAAAGGTGATACATATATCCAAGAAAGAAAATAAACTTAAAAGTCGAAAAAAAAAGAAATTTTATATTAAAAAATTTAAAAATAACATATCCAAGAAGAATAGTCGTAATATATAAATTGAGGTAACAATTTAATTTTCTCTAAAACTAATTTAATCAAATACCAATATTAGAACTAAATTACTTAAATAATATTTAATCTATTATAGTCCTTAAACACGTGTAGATTAGAGTCATTCTCGTAACGACAACCAATTGAAACAACATCATAAGTTCGAACATTTAGAATTCTTGAAAATTTAGACCATCCACTTGTTAAATAAGCTTCATCATCTGCTATCCATGTAATGCGGTAAGGTATAGAATTGTCACACCGAGAAACTAAACTTACATTTATTCCCTTCAATGGCATTGCATTGATGCAAAAGAAGGCGGTAATTTCTGAAAAAAATTCACAATATATTATAAAATTATTTTAATTATAAAAAGTTTAAAATAAAAAATTTTAAATATATTACCAATTGTTGAAATTATATTTCCGAGTTTGACACGAATTTACCAAAAATGAACTTAAATTGAAGGAATTCAATCTCATTATATGCTCCACTTTGAAGATTTTCGGGCAGACGTAGAAAGCATGGAGGGGATGGAACTTGAACTTGGCCTACAAAGCTCCGTGGAAATAATTTCTCAATAAAAAATCGAGCTCCTCCCAAGAAAACCAACTTTACTCACATTCTATTAGGTTGGTCATAATATGTGAGTAGATTCAACCATTCTTCGGTAAAATAGAGTTTACTATCCCTTCGTTAGACGCTTACATCTATGTAATTAGAACCCGAATCAGTAAATACAACTTGAGATGGTATTTGATAGATGTGGTGCATTGTAAACGATTGCAACAAAAGACAATCGCACTGGAACATTAGATGAAAAGAATAAATTGGAGTAAGAACAATCATTAAATTATCAAAAGAATAATATAATAGAATGAATATATAAAAATACTATAAAAAGTTATAAATTGTACCTTAAAAGGATTAACTTCGATGAAAAATGAAGAATACATTCTTATTCTATGAAGTAGCTAAGGAAGAATAATATATTAAAAAAAATGAGTTGACTCTTATATCTAGGCTCACAAATCACAAAAAAACACTATATATAGCGATGATAATATTATTGAAGAAACGTACAGAAAAAGAATCTCGAAGACGATGAAAAAGAAGAAGTTAAAAACAACAATGACAATGTTAAAAAAGAAGACGATAATGACCACATATAAAAAAAACACTCATATCTGATTTGGTTAGGACTTAATTGATAAAATTATTTGATCGCATAACTTTAATTTATTGTAATATAATTATCTTACCCATACAAAGATTTTATAAATAAAAATAATGTAACAGCCCAGACCACCCACTAGCACGATATTGTCCGCTTTGGCACACAAGGCCTCACAGTTTTGCCTTTGACGATAGGGATGATAGCCGAAGCCCCCACACTCACTCGTTAAAACGCGTCATGCTAGGGAGAGGTATCTATACCCTTATAAGACATGCTTCGTTCCCCTCCCCAACCGATGTGGGCCTTACAAATAATATATATTTACTTGATCAAAATAAGAAAATATGTAATAGAAAAAAAATCTAATTGAAACTTTCTTTTTAAATTATCATGTGTATAAAATATTTGAATTTGAAAATATCTGATCGAAACATAATATTGTATAATGTAATTAAAAATCTTATTGAAGTTTTTAATCTAAAAATCCTTCCATTTAAATACCAAACACAATATTTTATCATAAAAAAATTTAAATAATCTCTAAAATTACTTCACCTCTTAAACTACTTCATCCGGATATTATTAAATGTGATATTTTCTTTCTTTTTTTTAAGTGACAATAAGTTAGATATATTTTTTGTTTTGAACTTTTTTAAAAATAATTTTATATAATTATAAAAGTGACTTAACTTTGTATATATAGGAGGGCAACGTATAAAACTATATATTACATAATAATTGATGTTTTTTGTGTTTTAGTGTTTTACACAAATTCAGGTTTGTTTTGTAAAATAGAAAGATTGGAGGGTACATTTTGCTTTTTTTCTATTCACAATCTAGAAATTAGATGGTTGGATTTTATTATGTTTAATTTTAAAAATTTTTAAAAATCGAACGGTACTATTTCAATGTTAATTATTATTTATTATTAATAATATTTTGTTCATAACTAAAACTAAAAATATAATTATTTTTCCGATTAATAATTGATAAGTAGTTTAATAATGTATTAAATATTGATTTTATATAATTATAATAGAGATATTTTCCTAAATTAGTATAATTATGCATTATTCATTAAATGTATTCATTTTGGAGGGAAAATAGGTTCACGAGAAAGTGACACCTCACTTTCATTAGTCGGGAGAAAACCTAGTTTTAGTATATTAAGTAGATAAAAATCGGATTTCTGCACTTAATGATAAAGCTGACGTGGCATACTTCTGAGAGTGTTTCCTAATTTATTTCTTTTAACTCATTAAATATAAGTTATTACGATAAACTAACTATATCAACTAATTGATTTGATTAGATATTTAAATATTATATAATTTATTATAATTTATATCAATATTCAAATTGAATGCAATAAATAAAATTAATTTTGGTAGACAATCATGGTCTTCTGGTCTTCTTATATAGATAGCCACACAAAATTATAAAAATCATCATTTTTATCACTTTTGCTATTTCAACTCTTTTTTTTATGTATAAATGTACTCAAAATAAGAAGGTATGAATGAGTGTTTCATTAATTACTTTTTGACAAATATTATAGTCTCAAGATGTCTCAATTTAGGCATTCTACCACTATCGATGGAAGTTGAACCTGTAGTAATTTGGGGTGACCATGATATTTTTATTATAGTATTATATATAAAAATATTTTTTAAAATAAATATATCCATTATAATTAATTTTTTTTGCCAATCTATTATCTTTTACCTAACAAATAATATTCATATTAAATATATTATTTTCATCAGAAGTCATACATAATTGATTGATAATTCTATATATAAAAATACTCATGTGGTAACTAAATACCATATTGTTATCTCGTTAAAGTTAATTCTCCTATGATTATGTGAATGTATAGCACTATCAGATGAAAATTGATTGGATTACATTTATTTCCAACGAGGTAGGTGATCTTTTAGGTCTAAGTTTCTATTGGGCCGAAGCCACTAGGAAACTAAAGGAAAAGAAATGAAAACTTGATATATATATCTTACCGTGGATCACATTTTATTTGCATTAGTTTAATTATAATCATTCATATATATATTCATATATATGAATAACCATATGTGCATATATATGAACGTGGCATGAAGGAATATACACGTGTATATATATATATGAAAAACTAAGACACCTAATCTAATATCACATTTAATCATCATCACCCAGCTTCCTTTGCTTCCATTTTTACTTTCACTAAGGGTGAGAGTGAGAGACCGAAGCTGCATGAAGAAAACCATAAACCTCACCGAGCTTCTAACTTCAATTTCTTGCGATCCGTAACTCCAATAAAAAATCTAATCCGATAAAAGTGTTCGTATCTTCCTCCTTTACGTGTTGGTGTTATTTTTGTCCGGTGGAAGTCGACGGTGACATAGCTCTCCTGCCCCTTGAGTTCGGCCAACTGGAGTTCTAGGAGGCACAGATGATTTCTGACGCTTTCCTCTTCAGCAGCTCGGTCAGAAAGTTTTTCCGGAGCTTTCGTTGATTTCGATCTCATACGGAGATAGGGGATTTATTTTTAAAGATAAACGTTTTTAATTTAGAATACCTACAAAATTAATTGAATAATTGCAAATATATATATATATATATAATAGTAATGTTATTGAGTATGGATTATTGCTGTGAATATGACTGTTTTCTGATTATTAAGAATTTTGCTGATTTGAGAATTGTTGAGGAATAGGGAACCCGTAAGGGTGGTTTAAACCGAATTTTAGAGAAAATGCCGCCGAAATTTTATAAAAACTGAGGTTTTATTTGAAAAGTTATTTTAAAAGATTTGGTTTTGGAAAATTAAATTATTTAAAATATATCTAGTTAAGAAAAGATTTATTCTGTTTTAAAGTTTGATTTATTAAAAAAAATATATTGTTTTAAATCCAATTTTTTAAGAAGAGATTTTGTTTTAAGTAAAGATTTGAACTCGGTTTATTAAGAAAAGGAATCTCTGCCACAGGAGAGTAGAGAACAAGGATTTAAAGAATATATTAATTAACGAAGTGTCTGCCACAGGAGAGCAGATGTGACATTGTTTGGGCCTTAGTGCCAAATGTAAAGTGGGGACGCCAACACACTGAGAACTGTTTTCCAGATGTACGCTTATTGATTTGGAAAGTCACACTGATGCTGCCTAGCCGTACGACTTATAAGCACACTGATGCATCTGGAAAGCCATATCTGGGACTTGTGCCCGGGTAATGTCGGGAGCGGGTAGGCAACCGACACATGAGCTCATGGCCTGCATTAGGGATAGACATGCATCATGTTGTTTGCACATTTGCATTTGATTGCGCTTGCTTGTTTTATTACTTTGTGATTGTATTGTTTGTCTTGTTGTGACTTGCTTGTGCATTGAATTGAATCTCTTGCTTGCACTATTTGTTTGTGAGTGTATTAAAGTGATTACGAGTTGACTTTTGACTAAGGATTAACTATGTGGCTGAGAGACAGAAAATGTGACTAGTTTTATATTTAAGTTTTGTTTTGAGTTTAGAAATTTAAAGAAAAGTAATTATTTATCTAAAGTAGAAATAAAAGTATTTCCAAAGGGTTAACAAAATAGTTTTACTAAGTAAGTTAATTATTTGCATTAAATTCATTACTTTTACGGCATTCCCATTCCCTACTGAGAACGTGTGGTTTGTTCTCACCCCAAATCTTCCACCCTTTCAGTGACATAGGTTCGAAGATTCAGTAAGAAGCTGCAGACGATTCGTAGATTTACTTGTGATTCCTGTTGTTTTTATAGAGTTCCCTCGTCCTTGTTGCTTTAGGGTATTTATTTTATCCAGAGGGATAGGTATTGTATTTGAGTTTTACATTGAATTTAATCGTATAACCTCTATTATTATTAGTAATTATGTGATTGTTATTATTTGAAGATCTTTTGTTATGTGATTTTAATACTAAAATCTATTTTTTTTCTGAAATTCTCTTAAAAACTAAAACGCGATATCGACGTAAAGGCTCAATAGTAAATTTATAATAAAGGAAATCAAGTCCATAACGCCTTACTTTTGGTACGATCATGACGTGCTAAAAGTTAGGGTGTTACATTATGGTATCAGAGCAGTTCGTTCCCGTTAGAGCCTTGGGAATAGACTGACTATGCTTTACTGCATACTCTGAGTGTCTGTCATGTAGTAGCACTTGTCCCACTGACAAGAGTTTGAGTTTCAAATGCATGATTGTCTATTGATTAATTCTGTTAGTCAACTGTTGCATCTCTCATGGTATTAGGTCTGGCTCATAAATCTCACCGAGCTTCTAACTTCAATTTCTTGCGATCCGTAATTCCAATAAAAAATCTAATCCGGTAAAAGTGTTCGTATCTTCCTCCTTTACGTGTTGGCGTTATTTTTGTCCGGTGGAAGTCGACGGTGACGTAGCTCTCCTGCCCCTTGAGTTCGGCCAACTGGAGTTCTAGGAGGCACAGATGATTTCTGATGCTTTCCTCTTCAGCAGCTCGGTCAGAAAGTTTTTCCGGAGCTTTCGTTGATTTCGATCTCATACGGAGGTAGGGGATTTATTTTTAAAGATAAACGTTTTTAATTTAGAATGCCTACAAAATTAATTGAATAATTGCAAATATATCTACATATATATATATATTAATAATAGTAATGTTATTGAGTATGGATTATTGCTGTGAATGTGACTGTTTTCTGATTATTAAGAATTTTGCTCATTTGAGAATTGTTGAGGAATAGGGAACCCGTAAGGGTGGTTTAAACCGAATTTTAGAGAAAATGCCGCCGAAATTTTATAAAAAACTGAGGTTTTATTTGAAAAGTTATTTTAAAAGATTTGGTTTTGGAAAATTAAATTATTTAAAATATATCTAGTTAAGAAAAGATTTATTCTGTTTTAAAGTTTGATTTATTAAAAAAAATATATTGTTTTAAATCCAATTTTTTAAGAAGAGATTTTGTTTTAAGTAAAGATTTGAACTCGGTTTATTAAGAAAAGGAATCTCTGCCACAGGAGAGTAGAGAACAAGGATTTAAAGAATATATTAATTAACGAAGTGTCTGCCACAGGAGAGCAGATGTGACATTGTTTGGGCCTTAGTGCCAAATGTAAAGTGGGGACGCCCACACACTGAGAACTGTTTTCCAGATGTACGCTTATTGATTTGGAAAGTCACACTGATGCGGCCTAGCCGTACGACTTATAAGCACACTGATGCATCTGGAAAGCCATATCTGGGACTTGTGCCTGGGTAATGTCGGGAGTGGGTAGGCAACCGACACATGAGCTCATGGCCTGCGTTAGGGATAGACATGCATCATGTTGTTTGCACATTTGCATTTGATTGCGCTTGCTTGTTTTATTACTTTGTGATTGTATTGTTTGTCTTGTTGTGACTTGCTTGTGCATTGAATTGAATCTCTTGCTTGCACTATTTGTTTGTGAGTGTATTAAAGTGATTACGAGTTGACTTTTGACTGAGGATTAACTATGTGGCTGAGAGACAGAAAATGTGACTAGTTTTATATTTAAGTTTTGTTTTGAGTTTAGAAATTTAAAGAAAAGTAATTATTTATCTAAAGTAGAAATAAAAGTATTTCCAAAGGGTTAACAAAATAGTTTTACTAAGTAAGTTAATTATTTGCATTAAATTCATTACTTTAACGGCATTCCCATTCTCTACTGAGAACGTGTGGTTTGTTCTCACCCCAAATCTTCCACCTTTTCAGTGACATAGGTTCGGAGATTCAGTAAGAAGCTGCAGACGATTCGTAGATTTACTTGTGATTCCTGTTGTTTTTATAGAGTTCCCTCGTCCTTGTTGCTTTAGGGTCTTTATTTTATCCAGAGGGATAGGTATTGTATTTGAGTTTTACATTGAATTTAATCGTATAACCTCTATTATTATTAGTAATTATGTGATTGTTATTATTTGAAGATCTTTTGTTATGTGATTTTAATACTAAAATCTATTTTTTTTTTTCTGAAATTCTCTTAAAAACTGAAACGCGATATCGACGTAAAGGCTCAATAGTAAATTTATAATAAAGGAAATCAGGTCCATAACGTCTTACTTTTGGTACGATCATGACGTGCTAAAAGTTAGGGTGTTACACATATTATAAGAGAACCTCATCTTTTTACCAACGGTTCTTCCACTCAATGGTTTCTATAAAGAAAAAAGGTATAATAATATTGTATTTGGCAAGAATATATAGGATTTGGAAAAGTTGAAGCATAAATTTAGTCCTTAACATATTCGTAGATGAAGTGTAGAGTAGATAAAAAGATAGCCAATAGAAGAATAAATGGTTAAAACTTCCTCAATACTAACAGTTGTAGTGTATAATAGGTGTTCTATAACTTTTTTGGATTTAATTGTTTTTTTATTATTATATGTTCTTTTAATTTATGCTAAAAAGATTTATGATAATTATTTTATCGTGATAGTATAAAAGTTGTAGGTACTATATTTACTTTATGTGCTCTTAAATCTCATGTCCTTGATGGATATTTGTGACAGAGTAATTATTAAAAGAAATTGATTTAATATCTATTTTATATTCTATTTAAATTATAATAGTAAATAAATATTTTTGTTCAAAATAAATAATGCGATTTTTTCATAAAAATGTTTAAATAATTGAGAAATTAGATTATACCACAGATGATAATAAATATCTTGACATTAGATTTGCTATAAAACAAATTTTTAAAAATCTTATGTTGTATTATATAATTTAGTTATATTTTTCTTATCTTCAATCTATATTATTTAGATTGTCATATTTCTAAAAAGGGTTATTTAATTTTGAGGAGTGCTACACATACAAGTCTTTTTGACTTACAAGTCTTACAAGTTACTAGGTCTTTTAATGCGTTATTCAACGTTTCCTATTTTCAAAGCGCTACACTCAGAACGTTTCCTCTTCCTCTTCCTCTTCCTCTTCCTCTTCTTCTTCCTCTTCTTCTTCTTCTTCTTCTTCTTCTTCTTCTTCTTCTTCTTCTTCGTTTTTTTTTCGATTTTCATAGTTTCTGAAATCAAGTTTTGAAATCATTTTGAAGAAGAAGAAGCAGCAGAAGATGAGGAAAAAGAGAAAGTTCTGAATTATGCAACGAATTTTGGGTGTATTTCTTAAATACTTTGGGTGTATTTTTCGTAATCCTTTGGGTGTATTTCTGTAATTCTTTTGAAGATAATGGAACTTTAGAAATATACCCAAACGATTACAGAAGTACACTCAAAATGATTACTCTTACTTTTGGTACGATCATGACGTGCTAAAGGTTAGGGTGTTACACTTATTTGATTATGAAATGATATTATATGTTACTTTTATATTGGTAATTAAATTTTAGTTACTACACAAATATTATATTTTAGGTAATTGTATATTTTTTTTGGTTTTTTTAAAATTATTATATAATTTTAAGATCATTTAATTATGTTTATTTTTTTAAAATCATTGTCATTATTGAAGAGTAACTAATGTTTGTGATAGTCTAAAATTGAAAAATAAAAATACAAAATATTAATATACTGAGTTTTCGAAGTAAATATATGTGATTATAATTAATGATCATAATTAAAATTTTTTATTTTATTTCAATTTGTTCAGGACATATTTATCTTAAATTTTATTTCTTTATTAATTAGTATTTTTTTGTACATTTAATTGTCATTAATTTATCATTAATTAAATGTTTTATCAACATTTAAGTTGTCTACATATTACTTCTCAAAATATTATGATTTTATAAGTTATAATATGTGGGGCAAATCACTTTTATAAACCATTTGCAAACTAAATCACTTTTTTTAAAATAAGAGTGAGGGATGGAAAGGGAGTTTTTCACTCTCTCCTGAGTACTCATTACCATATCTAACTAACAATGGAGATCCAATCTGAGCCGATTTAAGAGGGGACGCATGGACTTCATCTGCATTCGGCCTTTAAGGTAATGAAACTAAGTCAAATTTGGCACCTTAACAATAAATTTTAGTTGATCTTACTTGCATTGAGGTCTTACTAGACCCAAATATATTTTAGATTAATATTTTGAGTCATTGTTATAGCAAATACTAACTATTTAATATTATAACACTTAATATATGTAAAAGTTGGATATATTTATAAGACATTTTTTAATTCAAATTAAAAAATTAATTATCTCTTTTTAGTTTTAAATATTATTTTCTAATGTAACAAAAAAGTGAAAATAACAATAATTACTCACATAATTAAAATAGATAATCTTAATATATACATGACACTATATATATCAAGGATTATTATATATGATATATAATTTTATTTTTTCTTCAATAATGATTATTTATATAATAATAAAAAAATAAGATCACTATTTTTACATATTACAAAGTTTATAAAAAAAATTTTGGATAATAAATCAATTCTTAATAGATTATACATTAATTCTGTCAAAAAAATAAATAATCAATACATTGGATATTAAGTTTATAATTAATTTTAACCCAATTTTTGGTAATTAAAATTTAAATGATTGAAATTATTAAATGATGAATATTTTGTATTTAACTAATTTATTTTTTATTGAAATTAAAAAAAAAGATGAGTTGTTAATCAAATTTAAATTTAAATTTGAGTAAGAAAATAAAAAAATACTTTAAATTTTATCTCATTAACTAGAATTAATTTCAAGATAAGAAATTACTTTGTACATCATATATATTGTAGGATAGTATGGTCATTTACTATTTTTTAATGGTAAATATTGTCAAATAAAATGGTGTAAGAAATTAGAAAAAAATGTATTTACAAGTTTAGGAAATATTAATTTATCTTTCAATAGAATAAATTATATATTGAATAACAAAAATTGTTATTAGTTTCTCTTCACACTAACTAATACTTAACGATGGTGTTTCGGTGCACCATGTTACTAAGAAATATTAATCGATCTAATAACTTTTGTAATGACATAAGTTTATAAATTTAAAAATTTAAAATTCATTTCATAAATGTGAAGTTTTAACAAATAACAATATTGATCACATTGTTTTGACTTTAAGAATGAATATGATACCAACAAATAAAATTATCCCAAGTAAATTTTAACAAAGACAAAAATCCATAAGTATTGCTATTAATGAAAAATTAATCTATTTTAAAGAAATACAATTTTTTTCTACGGATTTCCTAGCTCGACAAATTGAGGACTAATTCACCACATATTGATGCTTTATTTATTGCTAACTAATGGATTGTTATACACACAAGACGAGATTCGAACTCTAAATACTTACTTAAGCGGACAAATAAGATGACCATTCAACTAATTTAAATTAATTAAAACAAATATTAATTATTTTTAATATTTTTAAGTTATAAAATATTTATAATAATAATTACTATATATATTTTTTATTTAAATTTTAATAAAAAAATTTATATAATTTTATGTATTACCCCGTATATATAACCATCTAAGGTATCAATAATCTACTTTCTACTCGTCCAATTTTGTTACCATTGCCTAAGATATTAGAAACTGAAATTTTCTTTCTTTATTTCGCAGGCATTTAAAGCAAAATTGAATGTCTGCAAAATATAAAAATATTACGTAAAATGGTAAGTGTTTGTATTTTAATATAAAATGGTAAATATAATTCTTTTATTTATTTATAAAAAGCCGAAACTTCATAATAATTTGTTAATCTTATGTGTTCTCTAAATCATTTCATGTCTAAGGGACCATGGTTCCTTTCTCTCGTTATGCCAAGAGCAATTGCTTCATTTCACATATTATTTAATTTTTTAACAATCAATGCATATATAATAGTTAATATACTGAAAAAATATTCATCAAATCAAATCAATAAAGTATCAAATGATTCTACTATATTGAAGGAGGTAAGTGATTCTCTTTAAGTAGCAAATTATTTCTTGTAATTGTTTTCATGAACAAAAGTACACATAAGTCTAACATGTTATATAATTATGTTTTTCTTTTGAATTGAAGATGTTGAAGATGCAAAAGAAACTCTCGATATCCCACTTTCAAAATATTCTATGGGATCATCATAACCCTTAGTTTCTATTTTCAGAAAGAGAAAGAAGGAAAGTGGAGATTTATCTCTCGATGATCGAATATTTTCTTGGTAGTAATGTAAGAAGATCAAATGTAATCTCTAATGACTAAAGTCTTAATGTTCTTTCATTATATGCAGTTTTTGAAAACCCCATTGCCATACAGAAAAGAGAAACCCTAAGAAATCATATATACAATTTTGTGAACTGAATTCTGCCATAACAACTACAAGTTGTTAGACTATGATTCCATTTTCTGTTGCAGTTATCTTTACAAGAAGTCTTTGAATAAAATGTTTTTAATCGTGGAATTCATAATATGCAACAAAAATAACAAATAATCAATAATGATCTATTTTGGGTTTAATATTTTGTTAAAACATTATAGAATAGATATAAACATTTGAAGACGTTCTTGTTATTAGTAAAAATAATTTGTTGTCCTCAGATTGTATGAAAGTCTAAAACAAGACCATTGCTTGTTTCTAATTCTTTGACCAATAAAAATCTCATCTGAATTTAAAAAGAGTTAATAGTCAAAATCGTTTTTGAAAGATACTTCGATCTCTGTTTTCGTCCCGAAAAATAAAATTAATCGAATTCGTCCCACAAAGATACCCTACCTAGTCACGTTCGTCCTTCCGTCATTTTTTTCGCTGAGTTGGCAAACGTCCGCTGACGTGTGTCGTTAACTGCCAGCATGGCAGATGCCAAGTTGTACCATGTTGTTGCTGACAAGATAAGTCTTGTTTTACAAGTCAAATTAGTCCTTGATTGGATAAACCCTCCCAAATTCAATGATAAATACGGTGCCGCGAACATTTTCGATGGGGATAGACTTCAGTAGGAGCTATAATTCTTGGTTTGCTACCTGGATGGAGATAGGAAATGGGGGTCGTGGTGGTGGTTTGTCGCATCCGTTGCACGACAGTCATGGTTCTAGCGCTACAATGCGAAAGAGGAGGTTAAAGACTCATGACGGATCATGCATGTTTCTGTGGGTTGAAGACTGTGATTAAAAAATCTAGGACAGTAGAGAACCCAAATAGATTGTTCCATGCATGTCCAAGGTACTGGGTGAGTGATGTTGAAAAAAGTTAACTGTTCTCCATCTTGTTTTGTGTTGTTGGGTGTTTTTTGATTTTTTTTTTGTTTACTCCTTTTTGAAATTGCAGAAGAGCAATCACTGCAATTATTTTAAGTGAGTTAATGATGATGACTATCAAGAAGTGGATGTATGTGGTACAAAGAAAGATGCAGGAACTGATATGGAGGTTGAAAGTGACTATGATGAATGGAGGGTGAAGGTGGCATGAAAATTGGGCATCTTAAAAGCTGAAGTTAGAGCTTTGAAACTGCTAATGATTGTTATGTTTGGGGTAGTTATAGTTAGTGTGATACTTTGTTGTTTGATATGTACTTCTAAGTAAATCCAGTTATGTTATGTGAACATGTAATGGTGTATTGAATTTGAATTGCATGGCTTGAATGGGAGTAGTTATTTAAAGTTGGAAACAATTCTCTATCCATTATTATTATAAATTTATCAAATGTTGCAAACAATTCTCTGTCACTGTTGATATCAATTATGTTAAGCCATAAACAAAATAAGTAATCAAACTAAGTAATCTTAGAAATAACTTGTCATTGAAGACTAATTGTCACATTGTCTTAAGAGAGAAATACCACAACAAAGTTATAAGGTTTTCATGTCACCACAACACATTGTCTTTAGAGATAAATACCATACAAAAAACAAAAAACAGAATGTTGTCCCATACAAAAAAAGTCAACCATAACATATTCCTAAGAAATCAAACTTTTTCATCATTCTTCCTTGGAGCCTTGAAGCCTAGAGTAGGCACAAAAGTCATTAAGTTGGCCAGCCTCTTAGCAGTTGCAGAACTTGTCCCTTTAATGGTCTCAGTAGAAACAGCCACAGGTGCAGTTGCAGTAGGTTTAGGGGAAGACCTTAACCTTTCTTTTCCTTTAATCACTTGTAACTTAGGTGGCCTAGCTACCAATTGATCCTACATAATCCAGTACCAAATGCATTTGTTAGATGATTAAATGAAGCTGAAATTTTTTAGGATTGAGGAGTGATGATACTACTTGTTGTGTATCTTGGGTTGGTGGAATACTTTCGGATTGGCTAATGTAAATCTCTGATGGAGGTTGGATGGATGATGGAAATGCAGGCAAAGGTTCTTCTGCTTCTGTGGCAATATCAGCATTAGCAAGGGCAGCATTTAGTTCAGGTTTAGCACAATTTGCAGTAGGGGCAACAACTGCTAGTTGCAGCTGTATCTGCTTGGCATGTTCCTCAACATCCACAATTTTCTTCTTTGCACAACCTCTTTTATTGTGTCCAACCTCACCACAATACATGCATCGGATTGGGTTGTATTTTCTCTTCATCTTTGTCTTTGACCCAGTTGACTATTCTTCCTTGTCCCTTCTCCTTTTCTTTGTTGGTATTTCAGGTTTGGGCTTGATTAGGGGTGGGATTGGTGCTGGATGTGGAGTTTTTTCCTATAGATCCTGCCCCTTACCTGGATTGATGTTGAAACAGTAAGTTTGCCTATACGCTTCAATCTTTAACCAGTCATGACAATATTCTTCAGCTCTCTTGTCATTCTTATCCAGTATGGCTGATATTGCATGCATACACGGCATTC
>NC_029788.2:107789881-107839024 GCF_000816755.2 Arachis ipaensis
AACTCGTATGATTGAAGACATTATTAACTAATTGAGAGAATAATTAAAAGTTGTTACCTGTGAGTTGCCAAAACCTACAAGTGCATGTGTGCTTGCCCAGGTCAATCACCATATTGGTTGGCCAGCCATGCACTTCGTACAATTCTTCTTTTTCATCACCAGACTACTGAGGAGCCCAATGGCAGGACAACGTTGTCATTGCTTTCAATCTACTTTGCTGAACAAGAGGGAGAATTTCTTGATAGTTCTACAACTTCTTCCTGTTATCAACTATATTCTTCATGATGATTCTTCTAACTTCTTCAGCTAAGGTCAGGATGGGCTTGCTCCTTTCGTGCTTGATCTTTGTATTGAATGACTCATATGCGTTGTGGCATATGTTATCCACTTTCAGAACCTCACTGAAATGTACCTTTGTCCATGCCTATTTCGGCCATTTGTCAAGATACTCCCAAGCTTTCTCGTTGATCAACTTAACTCTCTTGATATTTCTATCAAATTCGGTTGTTGTCCTTGACCAAGCACATTCCCACACCAAGTCTTTTAACTCACAGCTACCCCACTGCTTTGAGAAATTGTGCCACAAATGCCAAACGCAGAATCAATGGTGAACACTTGGAAACACTTCTTGCACGGCAGGGATTAAACCTTGCATCGAAAGGCAAAACCCGAAAGGATATTAAATCAAATTAGTCCTTACAACAAATTAATTAAATCAAATTAATCCTTGTAACATGTTATCGTGAATCAATTACATTCTTACCTTCTGCAGGTCATAAATGAAGTGCCATTTGTTCTCTCTATAGTCTCCAAGATAATTGTGCATGAGCTCTAAAAACCATTGCCAGTTATCCTTGTTTTTCACACTTACAATCGCATAAGCAATCACGAAGATGTGATTGTTAGAATCTTGTCCGCAAGCTGTCAGTATTTGTCCCCCATGTAATGTCTTAAGAAACGCTCCATCTAGTCCAATTAAAGGTCTACAATTCACCTTAAATCCCCTCTTGCAAGCATCAAGATAGACATAGAACCGATCAAACAGAGGAAGACTCTCGGGCATGGGGATGGCACCAACTTGGACTATGGGTCCCGGATTGCTAGTAAGTAGTTCATTTGCATAATCCCACACCAACCCATACTGTTCTATCTCATCACCCTCCACAACTTTTCTAGCTGCTTTTAGAGCCCTAGTGATGTATGTGCTATTGAGGTACACATTACATTTTCTTAAAACCAATCATACACCTCTTGATGCTTCATAGTCGGGTGCTTTCTAAACTTAGGGACTAGTTTACTAAGTGTCCAGGTTTGGGTGGAAGCTCTATTTTTCCTCCTTCTTGGGCAAGTGTGATTATCAACTAGAGTTTTAATTTTCCAAGACAAGTCTTGTTCGTTACATGCACAATATACTACCCATAGACAATCCTCTGACTTACAAACAGCTCTAACCCTAACTTTATCATTCTTTATAAATCAAATATTTCTACCCCAATGGATTGTATAGTGGTGCACGAAATTGTGATCATCAACAATGGCGCCAAAGACTTGGAGCTCTCAAACATGAATCACACTTTGTCACAATTCCGCACAACTAACCAGCAAGTGCATTGGGTCGTCCAAGTAATACCTTACGTGAGTAAGGGTCGATCCCACGGAGATTGTAGGCTTTAAGTAAGCTATGGTCATCTTGTAAATCTCAGTCAGGCGGATTCAAATGGTAATGGAGAATTGATAATTAAAAGATAAATAAAATATAAAATAAAGATAGAGATACTTATGTAATTCATTGGTAGGAATTTCAGATAAGCGTATGAAGATGCTTTGTTCCTTTTGAACCTCTGCTTTCCTATTGCCTTCTTCCAATCATTCATACTTCTTTCCATGGAAAGCTTTACGTTGGGCATCACCGTTGTCAATGGCTACTTCCTGTCCTCTTAGTGAAAATGTTCTACGCACGCTGTCACCACACGACTAATCATCTGTCGGTTCTCGATCATGTTGGAATAGGATCCATTGATCCTTTTGCGTCTGTCACACACCCAACACTCGCGAGTTTGAAGCTTGTCATAGTCATCCCTTCCCAGATCCTACTCAGAATACCACAGACAAGTTTTAGACGTTCCGGATCTCAGGAATGGCTGCCAATAATTCTAGCCTATACCACGAAGGTTCTAATCTTAGATTAGAAACACAAGAGATACACATTCAAGCTTGTTTGCATGTAGAACGGAGGTGGTTGTTAGTCACGCGTTCATAGGTGAGAATGGTGATGAGTGTCACATAATCATCACATTCATCATGTTCTTGGGTGCGAATGAATATCTTGGAGAAGAAATAGACTTGAGTTGAATAGAAAAACAATAGTACTTGTATTAATTCATGAAGAACAGCAGAGCTCCACACCTTAATCTATGGTGTGTAGAAACTCCACCGTTGAAAATACAAAAGAACAAGGTCTAGGCATGGCCGAGAGGCCAGCCTCCAAAACGTGATCAAGGGATCAGAAGATAATTCCCCGATGAAAATACAATAGTAAAAGGTCCTATTTATAGAAAACTAGTAGCCTAGGGTTACAGAAATAGGTAATTAATGCAGAAATCTCCTTCCGGGCCCACATGGTGTGTGCTTGGGCTGAGCATTGAAGCTTCCATGTGTAGAGACTTTTCTTGGAGTTAAACGCCAGCTTTTGTGCTAGTTTGGGCGTTTAACTCCAGCTTTTGTGCCAGTTCCAGCGTTAAACGCCAGAATTCTTGAGCTGACTTGGAACGCCTGTTTGGGCCATCAAATCTCGAGAAAATTATGGACTATTATATATTGCTGGAAAGCCCAAAATGTCTACTTTCCAACGCAATTAAGAGAGCACCAATTGGGCTTCTGTAGCTCCAGAAAATCTACTTCGAGTGTAGGGAGGTCTGAATCCAACAGCATCTGCAATCCTTTTTCAGCCTCTGAATCAGATTTTTGCTCAGGTCCCTCAATTTCAGCCAGAAAATACCTGAAATCACAGAAAAATACACAAACTCATAGTAAAGTCCAGAAGAGTGATTTTTATTTAAAAACTAATAAAATCATAATAAAAACTAACTAAAATATACTAAAAACATACTAAAAACAATGCCAAAAAGCGTATAAATTATCCGCTCATCACAACACCAAACTTAAATTGTTGCTTGTCCCCAAGAAACTAAAAATCAATTAGGATAAAAAGAAAAGAATATACAATGAATCCCAAAAACATCTATGAAGATCAGTATTAATTAGATGAGCGGGGCTTTTAGCTTTTTGCCTCTGAACAGTTTTGGCATCTCACTTTATCCTTTGAAGTTCAGAATGATTGGCTTCTATAGGAACTCAGAATCTAGATAGTGTTATTGATTCTCCTAGTTAAGTATGTTGATTCTTGAACACAGCTACTTTATGAGTCTTGGCCGTGATCCTAAGCATTTTATTTTCCAGTATTACCACCGGATACATAAATGCCACAGACACATAACTGGGTGAACATTTTCAGATTGTGACTCAGCTTTGCTAGAGTCCCCAATTAGAGGTGTCCAGAGCTCTTAAGCACACTCTTTTTGCTTTGGACCACGACTTTAACCGCTCAGTCTCAAGTTTTCACTTGACACCTTCACGCCACAAGCACATGATTAGGGACAGCTTGGTTTAGCCGCTTAGGCTAGGAATTTATTCCTATGGGCCCTCCTATCCACTGATGCTCAAAGCCTTGGATCATTTTTATTACCCTTGCCTTTTGGTTTAAAGGGGTATTGGCTTTTTCTGCTTGCTTTTCTTTTTCTTTCTTTTTTTTTGCAAGCTTTCTATTCACTGCTTTTTCTTGCTTCAAGAATCAATTTTATGATTTTTCAGATTATCAAATAACATTTCTCCTTTTTCATCATTCTTTCAAGAGCCAACAATTTTAACATTCATAAACAACAAATTCAAAAATATGCACTGTTCAAGCATTCATTAAAAAAAACAAAAAGTATTGCCACCACATCAAAATAATTAAACTGTTTTAAAATTCGAAATTCATGTACTTCTTTTTCTTTTTCAATTAAAACACTCTTTATTTAAGAAAGGTGATGGATTCATAGGACATTCATAACTTTAAGGCATAGACACTAAGACACTAATGATCATGTAATAAAGACACAAACATAGATAAACATAAGCATAGAAATTTCGAAAAACAGAAAATAAAGAACAAAAAAAATTAAAGAACGGGTCCACCTTAGTGATGGCGGCTTGTTCTTCCTCTTGAAGATCTTATGGAGTGCTTGAGCTCCTCAATGTCTCTTCCTTGCCTTTGTTGCTCCTCTCTCATGATTCTTTGATCTTCTCTAACTTCATGAAGGAGGATGGAATGCTCTTGGTGCTCCACCCTTAGTTGTCCCATATTGGAACTTAATTCTCCTAGGGAGGTGTTGATTTGCTCCCAATAGTTTTGTGGAGGAAAATGCATCCCTTGAGGTATCTCAGAAATTTCATGATGAGGAATTTCCTCATGTCCATAAGTGGGATCTCTTGTTTGCTCCATCCTTTTCTTAGTGATGGGCTTGTCCTCATCAATGAGAACGTCTTCCTCTATGTCAATTCCAACCGAATTGCAAAGGTGATAAATGAGATGAGGGAAGGCTAACCTTTCCAAAGTAGAGGACTTGTCTGCCACCTTGTAGAGTTCTTGGGATATAACCTCATGAACTTCTACTTCCTCTCCAATCATGATGCTATGGATCATGATAGCCCGGTCTATAGTAGCTTCAGACCGGTTGCTAGTGGGTATGACTGAGCATTGGATGAACTCCAACCATCCCCTAGCCACGGGCTTGAGGTCATGCCTTCTTAGTTGAACCGGCTTCCCTCTTGAATCTTTCTTCCATTGAGCGCCCTCTTCATAAATGTCCATGAGGACTTGGTCCAACCTTTGATCAAAGTTGACCCTTCTAGTGTATGGGTGTGCATCTCCTTGCATCATTGGCAAGTTGAATGCCAACCTTACATTCTCCGGACTAAAATCTAAGTATTTTCTCCGAACCATTGTAAGCCAATTCTTAGGGTCCGGGTTCACACTTTGATCATAGTTCTTGGTGATCCATGCATTGGCATAGAACTCTTGAACCATTAAGCTTCCGACTTGTTGAATGGGGTTGGTGAGAATTTCCCAACCTCTTCTTCGGATCTCATGTCGGATCTCCGGATATTCACCCTTTTTGAGCTTAAAATGGGCCTCGGGGATCACCTTCTTCTTGGCCACAACTTCATAGAAGTGGTCTTGATGAACCTTTGAGATGAATCTCTCCATCTCCCATGACTTGGATGTGGAAGCTTTTGCCTTCCCTTTCCTCTTTCTAGAGGTTTCTCCGGCCTTTGGTGCCATTAATGGTTATGGAAAGACAAAAAGCAATACTTTTACCACACCAAACTTAGAAGGTTTGCTCGTCCTCAAGCAAAAGAAGAGAGAAGAAAGTAGAAGAAGAAGAAATAGAGGAGATGGAGGGGGCTTAGTGTTTTGGCTAAGGGGGAGAAGTAGTGTGTATGTTATGTGAAAATGAAGGAGGGAAGATGGGTTTATATAGGAGTGGAGAGGGGGGTATGGTTCGGCCATTATGGGTGGGTTTGGGTGGGAAAGTGGTTTGAATTTGAATGGTGAGGTAGGTGGGGTTTTATGAAGGATGGATGTGAGTGGTGAAGAGAATAGTGGGAATTGATAGGTGAGGGGTTTTTGGGAAGAGGTATTGAGGTGATTGGTGAATGGGTGAAGAAGAGAGAGAGAGGTGGGGTAGGTGGGGATCCTGTGGGGTCCACAGATCCTGAGGTGTCAAGGATTTCTCATCCCTGCACCAAGTGGCGTGCAAAAATGCCCCTTTCTGCCAATCCTGGCATTAAACGCCAGGCTGCTGCCCATTTCTGGCGTTTAACACCAGCTTCTTACCCATTCCTGGTGTTAAACACCAGTCTGGTGTCCATTTCTGGCGTTAAACGCCCAGAATGGTGCCAGACTAGGCGTTTAACGCCCATTCTGCTACCCTTACTGGCGTTTAAACGCCAGTAAGTTTCTCCTCCAGGGTGTTCTGTTTTTCATTCTGTTTTTCAGTCTGTTTTTGCTTTTTCAATTGTTTTTGTGACTTCACATGATCATCAACCTACAGAAAATATAAAATAACAATAGAAAATAGAAATTTAACATAGATAATTAAAGATTGGGTTACCTCCCAACAAGTGCTTCTTTAATGTCAATAGCTTGACAGTGGGCTCTTATGGAGTTTCTCACAGATGTTCAGAGCAATGTTGGAACCTCCCAACACCAAACTTAGAGTTTGAATGTGGGGGTTCAACACCAAACTTAATTGAGAGAAGCTTTTCATGCTTCCTCTCCATGGTTACAGAGGGATATCCTTGAGCTTTAAACACAAGGGAGTCTTCATTCACTTGAATGATCAATTCTCCTCTGTCAACATCAATCACAGCTTTTGCTGTGGCTAGGAAGGGTCTGCCAAGGATGATGGATTCATCCATACACTTCCCAGTCTCTAGGATTATGAAATCAGCAGGGATGTAGTGGCCTTCAACCTTTACCAAGACATCCTCTACAAGTCCATAAGCCTGTTTCTTTGAATTGTCTGCCATCTCCAATGAGATTCTTACAGCTTCTGCTTAGAATTTTCTGTCTGTTGCTGAGAAGATGATGGAAAAGGCTTGGTATTGCTAAACCTGTTTCTTCCACCATTATTGTTGTTGAAACCTTGTTGAGGTCTCTGTTGATCCTTCCATGAGAGATTTGGAAGATTTCTCCATGAAGGATTATAGGTGTTTCCATAGGGTTCTCCCATGTAATTCACCTCTTCCATTGCAGGGTTCTCAGGGTCATAAGCTTCTTCTTCAGAGGAAGCTTCCTTAGTACTGACTGATGCAGCTTGCATTCCAGACAGACTCTGAGAAATCATATTGACTTGTTGAGTCAATATCTTATTCTGAGCCAATATGACATTCAGAGTATCAATCTCAAGAACTCCTTTCTTCTGAGTTGTCCCATTATTCACAGGATTCCTTTCAGAAGTGTACATGAATTGGTTATTTGCAACCATTTCAATGAGTTCCTGAGCTTCTGTGGGCGTCTTATTCAAATGAAAAGATCCTCTAGCAGAGCTATCCAATGACATCTTGGATAGTTCAGATAGACCATCATAGAATATACCTATGATACTCCATTCTGAAAGCATGTCAGAAGGACACCTTCTGATCAATTGCTTTTATCTTTCCCAAGCTTCATAGAGGGATTCACCTTCCTTCTGTCTGAAGGTTTGGACTTCCACTCTAAGCTTACTCAATTTTTGAGGTGGAAAGAACTTTGCCAGGAAGGCATTAACTAGCTTTTCCCAAGAGTTCAGGCTTTTTTTAGGTTGTGAGTCCAACCATGTCCTAGCTCTGTCTCTTACAATAAAAGGGAAGAGCATAAGTCTGTAGACTTCAGGGTCAACCCCATTGGTCTTGACAGTGTCACAGATTTGCAAGAATTCAGCTAAGAACTGATGAGGATCTTCCAATGGAAGTCCATGAAACTTGCAATTCTGTTGCATTAGAGAAACTAATTGAGGCTAAAGCTTAAAGTTGTTTGCTCCAATGGCAGGGATTGAGATGCTTCTCCCATAGAAGTCAGGAGTAGGTGCAGTAAAGTCACCAAGCACCTTCCTTGCATTGGTGGCATTGTTGTTTTCGGCTGCCATGGTTTCTTCTTCTTTGAAAAGCTCTGTTAGGCCCTCTAGAGAGAATTGTGCTTTAGCTTCTCCTAGCTTTCTCTTCAAGGTCCTTTCAGGTTCAGGATCAGCTTGAACAAGTATGCCTTTATTTTTGCTCCTGCTCATATGAAAGAGAAGAGAACAAGAAAGTGGGAAATCCTCTATGTCACAGTATAGAGATTACTTGAGGTGTCAGAGGAAAAATAAGAATAGAAGGAGGAGGTAGATAGAAGAGAATTCGAACTTATCAAGAGGGATAGATTTCGAATTGCACCTTGAGGAGGAGTGTTAGTCCCTTAAATAGAAGGATGTGAGAAGAAGGGAAAAAATTTTTGAAATTAAAGTAAGAAATTTTGAAAATTTGGTAATTGATTTTCGAAAACTAAGATTGGGAAAGAAATTAAGTGATTTTTGAAAAAGATTTTGAAATTAGAAATTAAAAAAATATGATTGAAAATAAATTTTGAAAAAGATGTGATTGAAAAGATATGATTGAGAAGATATGATTGAAAATCAATTTTTTAAAAAAGAAAGTTTTAAAATTAAAGTTGATTTCTTGACTAACAAGAAATTAAAAGATATGATTCTAAAATTTAAAATTTGATCCTTTCTTAATAGGCAAGTAACAACTTGAAAATTTTGAAGTAAATCATTAATTTTAGCAAGGATTTTCGAAAATAGTAATAAATAAAAAAATTAAAAAGAAATTGATTTTGAAAAGATATGATTGAAAAGATATGATTTGAAAAAGATTTGATTTTGAAAAATTATGAAAAGTTGAAAAAGATTTGAATTAAAAAAAAAATCTTCTCTCTAGTGTCATCCTGGAGTTAAACGCCCAGCCAGGTACCCTGGCTGGCGTTTAAACGCCAGTTTTCCTTCTTCACTGGGCGTTTTGAACACCCATCTTTTTCTGTTTAATTCCTCTGCTGAATGTTCTGAATCTTCAATTCTCTATATTATTGACTTGAAAAGACATAGTTTTGAAAATTTTTTGAATTTTTAGTAATGAGAAACAATAAAAAATGCAACTAAGATCAAATTAACAATGCATGCAAGACACCAAACTTAGAAGTTTTGTATTAGAGACTCTAACAAATTGAGAATGCATAAGAAAAACAACAAAACACACAAAACAAGAGAATTTAAAGATCAAAGCAAGTAAATCATCAAGAACAACTTGAAGATTGATGAAGAACATAGTGCATGTAATTTTCGAAATTAGAAAAATAAAGACATGCAATTGACACCAAACTTAAAATTAGACACTAGACTCAAACAAGAAATATAAAATATTTTTTATTTTTATGGTTTTATAAAATTTTTTTGTGGTTTTTCGAAAATTATATGAAAAGAAAATAAAGTGATTCAAAACTTTTAATAAGAATTCCAGGAATCATGCAATGTTAGTCTAAAGCTTCAGTCTAAAAAGATTAGACATGGCTAGCCAAGCTTCGGCAGGACATTACATTCAATAGCTAAATTGATGAGAATCAATCAGCTTTTGTGATGATAAGAATATCACCTTGAAACTCTAGAATCCATTCTTAAAAATTCTGAAAAATAAAAAGAAAAGTACCTAATCTAAGCAACAAGATAAACCGTCAGTTGTCCAAACTCGAACAATCCCCGGCAACAGCGCCAAAAACTTGGTGCACGAAATTGTGATCATCAACACTGGCGCCAAAGACTTGGAGCTCTCAAACGTGAATCACACTTTGTCACAATTCCGCACAACTAACCAGCAAGTGCACTGGGTCGTCCAAGTAATACCTTACGTGAGTAAGGGTCGATCCCAAGGAAATTGTCGGCTTGAAGCAAGCTATGGTCATCTTGTAAATCTCAGTCAGGCGGATTCAAATGGTGATGGAGAATTGATAATTAAAAGATAAATAAAATATAAAATAAAGATAGAGATACTTATGTTGTAACAGCCCAGACCATCCGCTAGCACGATATTGTCCGCTTTGGCACACAAGGCCTCACGGTTTTGCTTTTGACGATAGGGATGCTAGCCGAAGCCCCCCACACTCCCTCGTCAAAACGCGTCATGCTAGGGAGAGGAATCCACACCCTTATAAGGCATGCTTCGTTCCCCTCCCCAACCGATGTGGGCCTTACAATCCCCCCCCCTAAGGGAGCCCAGCGCCCTCGCTGGCACATCGATCCGGGTTCTGGCTCTGATACCATCTGTAACAGCCCAGACCACCCGCTAGCATGATATTGTCCGCTTTGGCACACAAGGCCTCACGGGTTTGCCTTTGACGATAGGGATGATAGCCGAAGCCCCCCACACTCCCTCGTCAAAACGCGTCATGCTAGGGAGAGGTATCCACACCCTTATAAGGCATGCTTCGTTCCCCTCCCCAACCGATGTGGGCCTTACAGTCATCCCCTCCCAGATCCTACTCAGAATACCACAGACAAGGTTTAGACGTTCCGGATCTCAGGAATGGCCGCCAATAATTCTAGCCTATACCACGAAGGTTCTAATCTTATATTAGAAACCCAAGAGATACACATTCAAGCTTGTTTGCATGTAGAATGGAGGTGGTTGTCAGTCACGCGTTCATAGGTGAGAATGTTGATGAGTGTTACATAATCATCACATTCATCATGTTCTTGGGTGCGAATGAATATCTTGGAGAAGAAATAGACTTGAGTTGAATAGAAAAACAATAGTACTTGTATTAATTTATGAAGAACAGCAGAGCTCCACACCTTAATCTATGGTGTGTAGAAACTCCACCATTGAAAATACATAAGAACAAGGTCTAGGCATGGTCGAGAGGCTAGCCTCCAAAATGTGATCAAGGGATCAAAAGATAATTCCCCGATGAAAATACAATAGTAAAAGGTCCTATTTATAGAAAACTAGTAGCCTAGGGTTACAGAAATAGGTAATTAATGCAGAAATCTCCTTCCGGGCCCACTTGGTGTGTGCTTGGGCTGAGCATTGAAGCTTCCATGTGTAGAGACTTTTCTTGGAGTTAAACGCCAGCTTTTGTGCTAGTTTGGGCGTTTAACTCCAGCTTTTGTGCCAGTTCCGGCGTTAAACGCTAGAATTCTTGAGCTGACTTGGAACGCCTGTTTGGGCCATCAAATCTCGGGTAAAGTATGGACTATTATATATTTCTGGAAAGCCCAGGATGTCTACTTTTCAACGCAATTAAGAGCGCGCCAATTGGGCTTCTATAACTCCAGAAAATCTACTTTGAATGCAGGGAGGTCAGAATCCAACAACATCTGCAGTCCTTTTTCAGCCTCTGAATCAGATTTTTGCTCAGGTCCCTCAATTTCAGCCAAAAAATACTTGAAATCACAGAAAAATACATAAACTCATAGTAAAATCCAGAAGAGTGATTTTTATTTAAAAACTAATAAAAGCATAATAAAAACTAACTAAAATATACTAAAAACAATGCCAAAAAGCGTATAAATTATCCGCTCATCATATAGCCCCTAGTAGCTTGTATAAATTCAGCTTTTGACTTGAATATCATACTAACCTCAAATTTCAGGTTTCCAAACTTGGTCTTTTCATTAAATTGAGGATAAACAATTGGTGATTTCTCATCAGAGTCTAACTCTTTACTAGAATCCTTTGAGTGCCATGTGTAACACCCTACCACACAGAGCTTTACGCTTAAGTCGTAAAACAGAGATGGTGAGGTATTACAACCTATAAAATAAATTATATACATATAATAATAGAAAAAGAACAATAACTAGGAGCCTTGAAGAACAGGTGAAATAAAAGTCGTGAAATAAAAGCGCATCGCTTAGAAAACGAGTTAACTTGCGTGCTAAGAAAGCTATAGTAAACGAGCATAAGATAACAAAACCAGGAATAGAGGGTCAAATATACAAAATAACAAGCTCCTAATTCAGCCTGCAAAGTAAAGGCTGGCCGGAGAACGTTTATACATATATACACATATTCCAAATCTAAACATACATAAACAAAACCCTGTCTCTCCATAAGCCCCTAAGAGGGTCAAAAGGAACAAGTCATGTGGAGAGAAAACTAAGTACATATATATACATACTATCCAACAAAAAAGTAACCTGATAACCACTTCGCTTCAGAAGTCCCAACGCTTAACGAGGTGCCTCTCGACCTGCATCTGAAAAATAACATAGTATGGGGTGAGAACCAGAGGTTCTCAGCATGATAAAGGTGCCACGCAGATAAGATATAAGGTCCTAGGAATGCCAGAGGCAATCCTAGAATGCCGACACTCAGATCATAAAGCTTAGAGTATTAAACAAAAGCCATAAAAGGTGGTCTTCTAAGAGTAATTAAATCTAACTTAACTTAATCTTAACTCTAAGTCTTATCGCCTTTCCTCTATACCTCCATTTCCGACAACTAACATATCACAGACAAATAAGCAGATAGGCAAGCACAAAAAGGTAAAATTACTACAGATAACAGATATATAATTAGAATAGAAATATATTTAGGCACACCGAGTTAATGTACAAACAAGTAAATTCAAGTAATATGTAGATGATGCATGCCTGTCCTATGGCTGATGAGTCTCATCTGTCGATTATCAAGCCAACCCAACAAGTCCGATTTGCTAAACCCTTGGACTGTCCCTCGTCGCGCATCCCCAAGAGTCTATACATAGCTTTTTCTCATATATAAATATCAATTGCTCAATGGGTGTACCATTCCCAGGGATTTATACGTGTCCGGTCACCCTTACGACGTAGGGTCAACAAAGTATCGAGTTTCAACCTGGTACTCGTGGTGGCAAGCCACGGTACTTTACCCAGGGAATCTCGTATCTCAGATCATTTGATTGCTTAAGCCAAGTTTTATACATAATCATTTATAACATTTCGTATTCAAATCATTATCTTTTCAACTTTACTTCACCTCCAAGGTATCTCCATTTCCTAACTTCATCTGATTATCAGGCTTATTACTATCATTTATGATCAGAAGAATGAAAATAGAGGTTTAGAAGTTAAAACAAGGTTTAAAACTCAGAAAACCATATTTGCTGGAATAAGGGCCACGCGTACGCGTGGGAGTATAAAAAGGCAGCTCGCGTGCGCATCCCCTTATCATGCGTACGCGTAGGTATGTACCTCATGTCACGCGTACGCGTGGACCATGCGTACGCGTGGACATGCATGCTGGCCCATTACGCATACGCATAGGACTACTCGCGTATGCATATAAGAAGGTCAGTCAAAAATTCCATACCACGCGTACGCGTACGCGTGGGCGTACGTTTTCCCAAAAATCTGATTAAGTTAGAAAGCTACAGAATTTTACTATTCCAAATCAAAACTTTCGACGTGCATAACTTAATCATTTTAAATTATTTTTCATCCGTTCTTCGAATGGCATAAACTTCACGAACCCAATTTTTTATCAAAATAAGTTTGAAACCATTTGGGAGTCCGGAGGTCAAGTTATAGCTCACCGAAATCCAACCAAAATCCAATTTTCATTACACTTCAAAAACCTCAATGTTCTTTAAACAAATTTCAATGTCCACTTCCTTTACCTACACTCAGCACAACCACAATTTACAACATCTTCAAATCACTCTACTACCCATAAACAATCATTACCACTAATCAATAAAATTCCATACTTCCATCAACAAAATCACCACTATTTTGCCATATAAACATATACAATCATTACCACCAACTTACCAACAATACCACCAACACATACATAATTTTTATTATCAATCAATGTTATTAATGCTAAGTATCCAACATACACAATCATTCCAACCTATCCTATGGTTCTCTAGCCTAAGTTTTCACAGAAGATTATATATTAAATACGTGAAACTTAAACCATAACTTAGCCAATTTCCATGTATTGATCAAAGCAAAACACCAAGGACACACATACAGCTTTACTTATCCAAAATCACCAAGCCTTGGCACCAATCCAAAACCTCCAATGTCCACAATTTCAAGTTCCAATTACATACACACCACCTAATACAAATATACAACACATATACACCCAAACTCAATATCCAATGCACAAATTCGAAAATTAGATAGAGTTATGGTATCCTTACCTTACCCAAGTTTCATATAAGCAAGAGTGAATATTTTTCTCAAGCTAATTCGATCCTAATACATCAAAAAGCAAGAAATTCAACACCACTACATAATTTTCAAAAATTGGTGGAAGGAGAGGCTGAGAATAATAAAGTGGCTTAGAAATTGTTCCAGTAGAATCATAGAGCTCGATGCGGTGGTCGCGTGGCCGCAAACGGTGCAGCAATTGGAGCTCGGATGGAGGAGATACGGTAATTTGAAGTAACGTAAGGGTTAGGGAATTTGGTTTTCTTTTCTCCCCTATTTGTGCTTTCAGCGAGCTCTTTGCTGAAGTGGGGAGAAAGAAGAGCCTCGGTTCCTTTAAGTGTTGGGCCGGTTGGGCCCACGGGCCTGGTTTGGGCCCGGTTCAATCGGTCCGGCCTATTCGGTCCAATCTTGGGCCGAATTTTTTGAAATTATTGTCAAAATTCTCATTTTGACGAGCTCTATCCTAATTTAATATAATATTCACATTTCTAATTTTATTCTCTAAAATTTAATTTATTAACTAATTATTTACTAATTTAACGGGGTTTACATCCTACCCACCTAACGAAGAATTTTGCTCTCAAAATTCAAATTTAGTTACCTGAAAAGAGGTGTGGGCAGTCTTTCCACATATCTGATTCGAGTTCCCAAGTATGTTCCTCAATACCAGCTCGACTTTAAGCTATTTTTACCAGTGATACTTCCCTCCCGCGCAATCCTTTAACGCTAGTGTCATCAATCCTCAATGGGATTACTGGAAGTGTCAGATCTTCTCTCACTTGAATTGATTATGGTTCTAGAACATGACTTGTGTCAGGAGTATACTTTTGAAGCTGTGACACATGAAATATGTCGTGCAAGTTCAAAAGATACGGCGGTAAAGTGATCCTATAAGCCACCAGCCCAATTCTTTTTAGGATCTCAAACGGTCCAATATAACGGGGATTCAGTTTTTTCGTCTTAATGGCTCTTCCCACTTTGGTGGTTGGAAAAACCTTTAGAAACACATGCTCTCCTTCTTCAAATTCCAAAGGCTTTTGCCTTTGATCCGCATAACTCTTCTGACGGATTTGGGCTATAAGCATTCGATTTTGGACTTTCTTTATCTGTTTAGTAGTTTCAGCTATCATCTCAGGCCCTAGCAAACTTCTTTCTCCAGCTTCATACCAACATAGCGGAGATTGACATTCCCTGCCATATAGAGCCTCATACGAAGCCATTCTGGATGCTCGCATGGTAGCTATTGTTATAAGCAAACTCCGTTAGGGGAATATACCGATCCCAGGTTGCTGGCTGGTCCAAAACACAAGCCCTTAGCATATCCTCTCCAAGGTCTGAATAGTTCTCTCTGTTTGACCATCTGTTTAAGGGTGATATGCAGTACTCAAACTCAACTGAGTCCCAAATGCACGCTGAAAGGCTCCTCAGAACCTTGATGTGAAACGAGAATCTCTATCGGATATAATGGTGGAAGGCACGCCATGTAATTTGGCAATCTCTTTGATGTATATTCGAGCCAATTCTTCCATTGTGCAACTTATCCCGATGGGGAGAAAGTGAGCTGATTTTGTTAGTTGGTCCACAACCACCCAAATAGCATCATAACCAGTCTGAGTCCTAGGTAAACCCGTCACAAAATCCATTGCGATACTTTCCCATTTCCATTGTGGAATCTCTAAAGGCTGAAGGGTTCCTGATGGTCTTTGATGCTCGATTTTAACTTTTTGACATGTTAAACATTTGGATACATGCAACGCCACATCATTCTTCATTCCTGGCCACCAGAACATCGCTTTTGGATCTTGATATATTTGGTGCTTCTCGGGTGGATTGAAAACCCACTCTTATGAGCTTCTTTTAAGATACTTTGTCGCAAATATCCGACATCTGGAACAATAATTCGATCCTTGAACCTCCATAGGCCGTCCTTATTCTCTGACACTCTCTACCGCTTTCCTTGCTGAATTGCCAGTAATACTTTATGTAACGCTTCATCATCTTGATGAGCCTTCAGAAGTTTCGATTTAAAATCACTTGAAATTTGTAACTGACTCAAACACAGAACACCAGATTCCTCTCTAGCCCCCAACTTCAGACCTTCGAACGCCTATAACAATTATTCCTCTCATAACATCATCCATGCAGCACATAGAGACTTCCGACTTAAAGTGTCTGCCACAACATTCACTTTTCCAGGGTGATAGTTTAACTCAAAGTCATAGTCTTTCAGAAGTTCCATCCACCTACTCTGACGCATAACTCTTTCTGCCCAAAGAGATACTTCGAACTCTTATGGTCTGAGAAAACATGAAACTTAACGCCATAGAGATAATGTCTCAGAATTTTTAGAGCAAACACAATGGTAAAAAGTTCTAAGTCGGCTAGTTCATCTCATGCGGCCTTAATTGCCATGAGGCGTATTGGTGCACGTGTACACAAACCCCACACTATTCGTATAGCAGTAGTACCAGCAAGTGCACTGGGTTGTCTAAGTAATATCTGTAGTACCCTACCACACAGAGATTTACACCTAGGATGTAAAACAGAGGTGGTGAGGTATTACGACCTCTAAAATAAAATATGTACATAAAGGAGCAGAAGTATTACAATATGCTAGGAGCCTTGAAGAATGGAGGGAATAAAAATCGCGAAATAAAAAGCGCAACGCTCCGGAAACGGAATAACTTGCGTGTGAAGAAAACTATAACTATCAAACATAAGATAATAAAAGTAGGAATAGAGAGTCAAGGATACAAAATTACTAGCTCTTAACTCAGCCCACGAAGTCAAGGCTGGCCGAAGGTTTTTACATATATATATATATATATATATCCAAAAAAAAAATGTACTTAAAAAAAATCCTGCCTTTCCATAAACCTCCAGGAGGATCAAAATAACAAGTTGTGTGGAGAGAAAGCTAAGTACATATATATAAATCACTGTACAACAAAATAACCCAGTAACCACTTTGCTTCAGGAACCCAGACGCCTAACGAGACGCCTCTCGACCTGCATCTGAAAAACAACAACATAGTATGGAATGAGAACCAGAGGTTCTCAGTATGGTAAAGGTGCCACACACATAATATATAAGGTCCTGGGAATGCCAGAGGCAATCCTAGAACACCGACACTCAAATTGTAGAGCTTAAAGTATTAAACAAAAGCCATAAAAGGTGGTTTTCTAAGAGTATCTAAACCTAAATTAACTTAACCTTAAATCTAAATCCCATACTGCCATTCCTCCACACCTCCAACTCCATTATGCATTTCACAAACAAATAAACAGATAAAGGCAAGCACAAGAAGGTTACATATACTGCAGGTAACAAATATACATTTAACATGGCAAGTACATTTAGGCACACCCAGTTAATGCACAAGCAAGTAATTCAAATAATATGCATATGATGCATGCCTGTCCTATGGTTGATGAGGCTCATCTGTCGGTTATCCAGCCAACCCGACAAGTCTGGATTGAACTTAGACTGTCCCTCGACGTGCATCCCCAAGAGTCTATGCATAGCTTTTTTTCAAATAATCGATATTGCTCAATAGGGGTAACATTTCCGGGAATTTATATAGTGCACGGTCACACTTACGTCGTAGGGTCAACAGAGTATCGAGTTTTCAACCTAGTACACGTGGTGGCAAGTCACGACACTTTATCCAGGAAATCTCATATCTCAGATCATTAAATCATTCAAGCCAAATTTCATACATAATCTTTCATAAGAACATCTAGTCAAGTATCATATATGACTTATCCATAACATCTTATAAAAAATTCATCTCTTTTCAACTTTACTTCACCTTCAAGTTATCCCCATTTCCTAGCTTTATCTGATTATGAAGTTTAACACTATTATTTATGACCAATGGAATGAAAATACAGGTTTTGTAATTTGAAATAGGTTTTAAAAACCTTAAAATCATGTTTTCTGGAAAAGGTACCACGCGTACACGTGGAATTGTAAAAACACAGCTCGCGTTTGCGTCCCTCATCATGCGTACGCGTAGGTGAAATCTTCATGTCATGCGTACGCGTGGGTCACGCGTACGTGTGGACATGCTTATTTACCCCTTACACGCACGCATGGACTCGTCGCTTACGCATCGCTGAAAATCCACTCCACGCGTACGCGTGGGCGTACGTTCTTTGAAAAAACCAGAAGCAGATGCAGTAGCAAAGTTGAGGAAACAAAGTTACAAAATCCTGTTAAGGGACAGTTTATAAACTTAATCTTCCACCCAACATAACTTATTCGATTTGCAACATTTTTCAACTGTTCTTCGAGTGGCATAAACATCATGGACCAAATTTTCATTTTAAAACAAGTTAGAAACAAATTGAAGGTCCGAAGGCGAAGTTATACCTCATCGAAGTTCAGCCAAAACCAACTTTTGTAAATTCTTCAAAACCTCATTTTTCACTCAAAATTTCCATTCCAATCATTTTCAAACCTATTACCACCAACTCAAATTGCCAACAATAATCCTCAACAAGCTCCATATCTTTTCATCAATTACCTTTCAACCAAATCAAAATATAGCCATATAATCAACAATTCAATCACATATCCTTTCAAAGATCCATCTAGCAACCAATATCATCTTACAAACAAATCACAAAACCAAACCAAGCTTATTCATCAACCAATTACTAAACATTAAATATACACCTGCATTCCAACTTATCCTGTGGTCATCTAGCCTAAGTTTTCACAGAACATTATATATTAAATGCAAGAAACCTAAATCATACCTTGGTCGATTTCCACATAACGACCAAAGCTATTTATTCAAAATCATGGCAGCCCCTCAAAATTCAACTAATCAGCTTCCTCCAAGTTCTAGTATTCACAATTTCAAGCTCCAATTATTTATTCACAACCTAATACACATTCATAACACATATTTATCCAATTTAATACTCAAAGCTCAAATTCAATGAAAATAAAATAGAATTATCATATCCTCACCTTACCCAAGCTTCACATAAGCAAGAGTAAACATTTTCCTCAAGTTAATTGGATCCTAAAACATAAAAAATCAAAGGAATTCAACATCTCTTTCAATTATTTGAAAATTGGGGGAAAACAATGGCTGGAAGTGATTAATGGACGCGTGGCCATAAACGGTGCGGCGATCGGAGCTCAGATGGAGGAGCTACGGCGAATTGAAATTTGCCGCAAGGGTTTCGGCGTTTCTCTTCTCCCTGTATGCTGCCTTCAGCATTTTGCTGAAAATAAAGAAGAAGAGGACGTGGGTTCCTTTTAAAAGGCTGGCCCGGTTGGGCCCACGGCCCGGTTTGGACTCGGCTCAACCGGTTCGGCCCGTTCGGTCCAATCTTGGACCATTTTTTCGAAATTGGTGTCAAAATTCTCGTTTCAACGAGCTCTATCATAATTTGATATAATATTCGCATTTCTAGTCTTCTTTATTAAAAACTAATTTATTAACTAATTTAATCGGGGGTTACATCCTACCTACCTAACAAAGAATTTTGCCCTCAAAATTCAGATGTAGTTACCTGAAAAGAGATGTGGGTAGTCCTTCCATATATCTGATTCAAGTTCCCAAATGTATTTCTCAATATTAGCTCGACTCCAAGCTACTCTTACCAATAATATTCCTTTCCTGCATAATCATTTAACGCTGGTGTCATCAATCTTTACTAGAATTACTGAAAGTGTTAAATCTTCCCTCACTTGAATCGGTTTCGGTTCCAGAACATGACTTATGTCAGGAGTATATCTCCGAAGTTGTGATACATGAAACACGTCGTGTAAATTCGAGAGATACGGTGGTAAGGCAATTCTATAAGCCACTGGCCCAATTTTCTTTAGGATCTCAAACGGTCCAATATAACGGGGATTCAGTTTCTTAGTCTTAATAGCTCTTCCCACTCCAGTAGTTGGTGTAACTTTCAGAAAGACGTGTTCTCCTTCTTCGAACTCCAAAGGCTTTCACCTCTAATAAGCATAGCTCTTTTGGCGGCTTTGGGCTATAAGCATTCGGTTACAAATCTTCTTTATTTGTTCAGTGGTTTCATCTATCATCTCAGGCCCTAACAAACTTCTTTCTCCAATTTCATGCCAACATAGTGGAGACTGACATTTTTTGCCATACAGAGCCTCACATGGAGCCATTTCAATACTCGCATGATAGCTATTATTATAAGCAAACTCTATTAATGGCTTATACCGATCCCAGCTTACCGGTTGGTCCAATACACAAGCCTTTAGCATATCCTCTAAGGTCTGAATAGTTCTCTCTGACTGACCATCTGTCTGGGGGTGATACGCAGTACTCAAGCTTAATTGAGTCCCAAATGCACGCTGAAAAGCTCCTCAGAACCTTGATGTAAAATGGGGATCTCTGTCAGATATAATGGTAGAAGGTACGCCATGTAACCTGACAATCTCTTTGATATACATTCGAGTCAATTCCTCCATTGTGCAACTTATTCGGATAGGAAGAAAGTGAGCTGATTTCATCAGTTGATCCACAACCACCCAAATAGCATCACAACCAGACCGGATTCTAGGCAAACCTATCACAAAATCCATTACGATACTCTCCCATTTCCATTGTGGAATCTTCAAAGGCTGAAGGGTCCCTGATGGTCTCTGATACTCAATCTTAACTTTCTGACACGTTAAACATTTAGATACATGCAATGCCACATCATTCTTCATACCTGGCCACCAAAACATCGCTTTCAGATCTTGATACATTTTAGTGCTCCCTGGATAGATTGAAAACCCGCTCTTATGAGCTTCCTTCAAGATTCTCTGTCGCAGGTCTCCAATATCTGGCATAACAATCCGGTTCTTGAACCTCCACAAACCATCCTGTCCTTCTGGCACTCTCCACTGTTTCCCTTGTTCAACTGCTAGTAATACCTTACGTAACGCTTTACTGTCTCGATGAGCCTTCAGAAGTTCTGATTTAAATTCAGTTAAAATATGCAACTGACTCAAACACAAAATTCCAGATTCTTCTCTAATTCCCAAATTCAAACCTTGAAATGCCCTTAGTAATTCTTCTTCTTGTAGCATCATCCAAGCTGCATATAAATATTTCCGACTCAAGGCATCCGCCACAACGTTCGCTTTTCCTAGATGATAATTCAATTCAAAATCATAATCTTCCAGAAGCTCCATCCACCTCCTCTGATGCATATTCAACATTTTTTCTGCTCAAAAAGATACTTCAAACTCTTATGGTCTGAGAAAACATGAAACTTAACGCCATAGAGGTAGTGCCTCCAGATCTTTAAAGCAAACACAACAGCAGCAAGTTCCAAATCATGTGTTGGATAGTTCATTTCATGCGACCTTAACTGCCGTGAGACGTATGCTACAACATTCTGGTGCTGTATCAGAACGCATCCTAAACCCTTTAATGATGCATCACAGTACACTTCAAACGGTTCACTTGGTTCAGGTAATACCAATACAGGTGCAGTAGTCAACCTGTGCTTCAATGCTTGGAAAGTCTCTTCACACTCCGGAGTCTAGACAAAAGGTGTTTCCTTCCTAGCCAACTTAGTTAAAGGTAAGATGAGCTGTGAAAATCCCTTAATGAAACTGTGATAATACCCAGTTAATCCTAGGAAACTCCTGATCTCTGTCACTGAAGTTGGTCGCTCCCAATTCATTACTACTTCCACCTTAGCAGGATCCATGGTTATTCCCCCGCTTACTCACCACGTGACCGAAAAACTTCACCTCACCCTTCCAAAACTCGCATTTAGATAACTTAGCATATAACTTCCTATCTCTTAGAATTTGCAGTACAGTTCGCAAGTGATCAACATGCTCCTCTTCAGTCTTAGAGTAAACAAGAATATCATCAATGAGACAATAACAAACTTGTCCAGATACGGCCATAAAATTTTATTCATATAATCCATGAATACTGCTGGAGAATTAGTTAACCTAAAAGACATCACCATATACTTGTAATGACCATAATGCGTCCTGAAAAGTAGTTTTCAGAATATCTTCATTTCTAACCCTTATCTGATGATACCCGGATCGTAAATCAATCTTAGAAAACATACCGGCACCCTGTAACTGATCCATTAGGTCGTCCATTCTAGGCAGCAGATATTTATTCTTCACAGTAATCTTATTCAATTGCCGATAATCGATACACAAGCGCATACTTCCGTCCTTCTTCTTTACCAGTAACAATGGCGGTCCCCACGTAGAAACACTTGGTCAAATAAAGTACTTACCCAACAGATCTTCCAACTGAGCCTTCAGTTCAGCCATCTCCAAAGGGGACATCTTGTAAGGAGTAATCGAAATCGGACCGGCTCTAGGCACCAACTCAATTGCAAATTCAACCTCCCGGTTAAGTGAAAATTCATTAATATCATCCGAAAATACATATGGAAATTCACATACAACCGAAATCTGCTCTAAACTCTGATCATCACCTGATACTCCCGCAGTTAATAACATAATACCCTGACATTCAGTTCCAGAACAGTTTACTATCATAGAGTTCAAATAATAACTATTCACCACAACTGGCGCTTCTGACCCTTCCGACATAAACTGTACTGATTTCTTAGAACAATCAAGTAAAACATGATTCTTAAATAACCAACCTCCCGGTTATCACAGCACCATCTGGCTGGAGGATACATCGTGTTCCCTGCCACCAATACTGAGCCTCACCTTGCAGTTGATGAGTTCCAAACTCAACCCATTACTCTTCAGGAACCTGTTGAGCCTGCAATGCTCGTTCCATAGCCTGAATCCAATTATTTGCATTAGTGGGATTTGAGGTTCCCTTGAAAGTCATAGGATGAACTTTCAAAAATGTTACAAGTGTCACAGGGCCGTCCTCATCATTATTGTTCCCGTGTTTACTCTGGCTTATCTGATTACCCAGTGCCTCGGCTGCCGCCTGCATAGCTGCAGTCATATTTCCCAAGGCAGCCATAAAGTCTACTGAATTATTCCCTGCCAGACCAAGAGTAACGGTACCTATCCTACCTCTACCTTGCCTGCGACCGCCTCCGCGAGTCGACATCTGGTCCTTATACACACCAAACAAGTGATATTAAGTTGATTAGTCTCAATATCGCAAGTCTAATGCTTTAAGTTCCAAATGCATGCTCACAAACATTTATGCCATATATATCAGTCAGATATCCTAATAGCACATAAACACATATACAGAGAATGCACAGAAGCACAATCAGTCCGTTTTTCAGGCTCTATAGGAACGAACTGCTCTGATACCATAATGTAACACCCTACCACACAGAGCTTTACACCTAGGATGTAAAACAGAGGTGGTGAGGTATTACGACCTCTAAAATAAAATGTGTACATAAAATAGCAAAAAGATTATAATATGCTAGGAGCCTTGAAGAATGGAGGGAGTAAAAATCGCGAAATAAAAAGCGCAACGCTCCAGAAACGGAATAACTTGCGTGTGAAGAAAACTATAACTATCAAACATAAGATAATAAAAGTTGGAATAGAGAGCCAAGGATACAAAATAACTAGCTCCTAACTCAGCCCGCGAAGTCAAGGCTGGCTAAAGGTTTTTACACACATATATATATATATATACATATCCAAAACCCAAATGTACTTAAATAAAATCCTGCCTCTCCATAAACCTCCAGGAGGATCAAAATAACAAGTTGTGCGGAGAGAAAGCTAAGTACATATATATAAATCACCATACAACAAAATAACCCAGTAACCACTTCGCTTCAGGAACCCAGACGCCTAACGAGACACCTCTCGACCTGCATCTGAAAAACAATAACATAGTATGGAATGAGAACCGGAGGTTCTCAGTATGGTAAAGGTGCCACACACATAATATATAAGGTCCTGGGAATGCCAGAGGCAATCCTAGAACGCCGACACTCAGATTTTAGAGCTCAAAGTATTAAACAAAAGCCATAAAAGGTGGTTTTCTAAGAGTATCTAAACCTAAATTAACTTAACCTTAAATCTAAATTTCATACTGTCATTCCTCCACACCTCCAACTCCATTATGCATTTCACAAACAAATAAACAGATAAAGGCAAGCACAAGAAGGTTACAAATACTGCAGGTAATAAATATACATTTAACATGGCAAGTACATTTAGGCACACCCAGTTAAAGCACAAGCAAGTAATTCAAGTAATATGCATATGATGCATGCCTGTCCTATGGCTGATGAGGCTCATCTGTCGGTTATCCAGCCAACCCGACAAGTCTGAATTGAACTTAGACTGTCCCTCGACATGCATCCCCAAGAGTCTATGCATAGCTTTTTTTCAAATAATCGATGTTTCTCAATGGGGGTAACATTCCTAGGAATTTATATAGTGCTCGGTCACACTTACATCGTAGGGTCAACAGAGTATCGAGTTTTCAACCTGGTACACGTGGTGGCAAGTCACGGCACTTTATCCAGGGAATCTCATATCTCAGATCATTAAATCATTCAAGCCAAATTTCAAATATAATCTTTCATCAGAACATCCAGTCAAGTATCATATATGACTTATCCATAACATCTCATAATCAATTCATCTCTTTTCAACTTTACTTCACCTTCAAGTTATCCCTATTTCCTAGCTTTATCTGATTATCAAGTTTAACACTATTATTTATGACCAATGGAATGAAAATAGAGCTTTTGTAATTTGAAATAGGTTTTAAAAACCTTAAAATCATGTTTGCTGGAAAAGGTACCACGCGTACGCGTGGAATTGTAAAAACGCAGCTCGCGTGCGCGTCCCTCGTCATGCGTTCACGTAGGTGAAATCTTCATGTCACGAGTACGCATGGGTCACACGTACGCGTGGACATGCTTGTTACAACTTATGCGCACGCATGGACTCGTCGCTTATGCATCGCCAAAAATCCACTCCACGCGTACGCGTGGGCGTACGTTCTTTGAAAAAAATCAGAAGCAGATGTAGTAGCAGAGTTGAGGAAACAAAGCTGCAAAATCTTGTTAAGGGACAGTTTATAAACTTAATCTTCCACCCAACATAACTTATTCGATTTGCAACTTTTTTCAACCGTTCTTCGAGTGGCATAAAGATCATGAACCAAATTTTCATTTTAAAACAAGTTAGAAACAAATTGAAGGTCCGAAGGCCAAGTTATACCTCATCGAAGTTCGGCCAAACCAACTTTTGTAAATTCTTCAAAACCTCATTTTTCACTCAAAATTTCCATTCCAATCATTTTCAAACCTATTACCACCAACTCAAATTGCCAACAATAATCCTCAACAAGCTCCATATCTTTTCATCAATTACCTTTCAACCAAATCAAAATATAGCCATATAATCAACAATTCAATCACATATCCTTTCAAAGATCCATCTAGCAACCAATTTCATCTTACAAATAAATCACAAAACCAAACCAAGCTTATTCATCAACCAATTACTAAACATTAAATATACACCTACATTCCAACTTATCCTGTGGTCATCTAGTCTAAGTTTTTAAAGAACATTATATATTAAATGCAAGAAACCTAAACCTTGGCTAATTTCCACGTAACGACCAAAGCTATTTATTCAAAATCATGGCAGCCCCTCAAAATTCACTAATCAGCTTTCTCCAAGTTCTAGTATTCACAATTTCAAGCTCTAATTATTTATTCACAACCTAATACACATTCATAACACATATATATCCAATTTAATACTCAAAGCTCAAATTCAATGAAAATAAAATAGAATTATCGCATTCTCACCTTATCCAAGCTTCACATAAGCAAGAGTAAATATTTTCCTAGTGTTAATTGGATCATAAAACATCAAAAATCAAAGGAATTCAACATCTCTTCTAATTATTTGAAAATTGGGGGAAAAGAATGGCAGGAAGTGATTAATGGCTTACCAAAGAAATTATTCCGGTAAAAACGTAGAGCTCGACGCGGTGGACGCGTGGCCGCAAACGGTGCGGCAATCGGAGCTCCGACGGAGGAGCTACGACGAATTGAAATTTGCCGCAAGGGTTTCAGCGTTTCTCTTCTCCCTATACGCAGCCTTCAGTGTTTTGCTAAAAATGAAGAATAAGAGGACGTGGGTTCCTTTTAAAAGGCTGGCCCGGTTTGGCCCACGGCCCGGTTTGGGCCTGGCTCAACCGGTTCGGCCCATTCGGTCCAATCTTGGACTTTTTTTTCGATATTGGTGTCAAAATTCTCGTTTCGACGAGCTCTATCTGAATTTGATATAATATTGACATTTCTAGTTTTCTTTATTAAAAACTAATTTATTAACTAATTTAACTGGGGTTTACAATATCTAGTTGAGTTAGGATCGATCCCACAAGGATTGTGGCTTGAAGCAAGCAATGGTTGGCTTGCAGGTCTTAGTCAGACGGAATCATAGAGTTTATGTAAACCTTGAATGAGTATATGTCATATATGGAATTTGTAGTAGAATTGAAAGCAATAATAGGAAGAGGGTTGAGAGTCAAAGTTGCTTTGTCTTTCTGAATGAACTCTAGTATTACTGTCTTCTTTGCTTGTGAATGATCTTCTTCTATGGCAGGCTATAAGTGATCAAAGCCATTGCCCATGGTTATTCTCTTGGCGATCCTACTCAAAATGCCACAGATAAGGTTGAATCTTTTGGATCAGAGAATGCTGCTTCTTTGGATTCTAGCCTATACCACGGAGACCCTAATTTCCCTGGAAATCGGCTAAACTGGTGTCTTGAGAAGTCCCCAACGAAGTCATGGATTAACCGTCTGAGAGATGTATAAACATAGCTGTTGGTCCGTGCTTTCTGGCCAAGTATTCACACGAACCCAAGTAGACGCGAGTATTTGTCAGGCACGTTCGTCTTAATGTGATAAACAGAGCTAATTTATTAGATAATCCTATTCACCACGATGAAGATTGGATATACATCTTAGAGATAGATCAAACACAAATTGAAAAAGAAACAGTAATACTTTTATTAATTCACAGGACTCAGCAGGGCTCCTCCCCTCAACCTAGGAGGTTTAGAAACTCATACTAAACTAAAATACAAAGTAAAAATGAAAATAGGACTGAATGGAATCGAAGATCTCTGAATTACATAAATAAAATCCCTTAAATACTAAATTGATGACTAGTAAGGGTAAAACAGTCTATTTAGTGCTAAAATTCACTTCTGGGGCCCACTTGGTGAGTGTTTGGGCTGAGTTTTGATAAGATTCACATGCTATGAGGTCTCTGAGGCCTGGAATACCAGCTAGGGGGTCCTCTTTGGGTGTTTGTACATTGGTCTCTGCTCTTTGGGCACTGGACGCCTGGAAGGAGGTAGGAAGCTGGCGTTGGATGCCAGTTTTGGGCCTTCTAATCCGAAGCAAAGTATAAACTATTATATATTGCTGGAAAGTTCTGGAAGTCAGCTTTCCATAGCCGTTGAGAGCGCTCCATTTGGACTTCTGTAACTCCAGAAAAGCTTTTCTAAATGTAGGCCGGTCAGATTTGGACAACATCTGCAGTGCTTTCTCTGTCTTTAAATCAGACTTCTACTCCAGCTCCTCAATTTCAACCAGAAAATAGCTGAAATTGTCCAAAAACACAAAAACTCATAGTAGAATCCAAAAATATGAATTTAACAGTAAAACCTATAAAAACTCAATAAAAACTAAATAAAAACTACTAAAAACTATATGAAAATGATGTCAAAAAGCGTATAAAATATCCGCTCATCACGTATGCTACGACATTTTGGTGCTGCATCAGAACACACCCCAAACCCTTTAATGATGCATCACAGTACACTTCAAACGGTTCATTTGGTTTAGGTAATACCAATACGGGTGTAGTGGTCAACCTCTACTTCAATGCTAGAAAACTCTTTTCACACTCAAAAGTCCAAACAAAAGCACATCCTTCCTAGTCAGCTCGGTTAAAGGTAAGGCGATTTGTGAAAATCCCTTAATAAACCTCCGATAATAACTTGCCAAACCTAGGAAACTCCTGATCTCAGTCATAGAAGTTGGTCGCTCCCAATTCATCATTGCTTCTACCTTAGCAGGATCCACAGCTATTCTTTGCTTGCTCACTACGTGACCAAGAAACTTCACCTCACTCTTCCAGAACTCACATTTAGATAACTTAGCATATAACTTCTTGTCTTTCAAAATTTGCAGCACAGTTTGCAAGTGATCAGCATGCTCTTCTTTAGTCTTAGAGTAAACAAGGATATCATCAATAAAGATAATAACAAACTTGTCCATGTACGGCCGGAAAATCCTATTCATATAATCCATGAATACTGTCGGAGCATTGGTTAACCCGAAAGACATCACCGTATACTCATAATGACCATAACGCGTTCTAAAAGCAGTTTTCGGAATATCTTCACCTTTAACTGTTATTTGATGATACCTGGATCGAAAATCAATCTTAGAGAACACACCAGCACCCTGTAACTGATCCATTAGGTCGTTAATTCTAGGTAATGGATATTTATTCTTCACAGTAACCTTATTCAGTTGCTGATAATCGACACACAAGCGCATACCTCCGTCCTTCTTCTTTGCCAGTAACACTGGCGCTCCCCACGGAGAAACACTTGGGTGGATAAAGCATTTTTCCAACAGATCCTACGACTGAGTCTTTAATTCGACCATTTCTAGAGGTAACATTCTGTAAGGAGTACTTGAAATCGGACCGGTTCCAGGCTCCAACTCAATTGCGAATTCAACCTCTCTGTTAGGTGGGAATTCCTCAATATCATCCGGGAACACCTCAGGAAACTCATTAACAACTGGAATCTGTTCTATGTTTTGAGCATCACCTGAAACACCCGCAGTTAATAGCATGATACCCTGGCATTCAGTCCCAGAACAATTTATTATCATATAATTCAAATAGTAACTATTTACTACAACCGACACTTCTGACCCTTCTGGCATAAAATGTACCGTTTTCTCAGTACAATCAAGCAAGACATGATTCTTGGACAACCAATCTAGTCCCCAGATGAGATCAAGACCACTCATTGGCAAACAAATTAAATCATGCACAAATTCATGTTGTTGTACTCGGAACGGAACTTGTGGACATCCTAACCTAGTCACCATAGCTTCATGAGTAGCATTATGCACCTTCAAATCATAATCTAAAACCACCATTCTCAATCCTAACTCGTTAGTCTTTTCAAATGCAATAAATAAATGTGTTGCTCTTGAAACAAATAAGGCATTTAAAACTTTATCGGCTATTTCACAATTACCTTTAATCAGTGTCTCTGATCCTTCAGCACCTACTGCAGAAGTGGTATAAACTCTCCCCGGCTGTTGCACCCTACCAGACTCATATTTCTTCTTTTCTGGACAATTACTGGCCAAGTGCCCAGACTGTCTACAAAAATAGCATACTCCAGTTCCAAACCTGCACAGAACTCTTGGATTATACTTCCCACATCTCTGACAGCTCAAATCCTACTGTGGTTGCTTTCCATACCTTCTCGCTTGATTAGCATTAACATTCGGCCTTCTAAAATTACCCTGGCTGGGATTCTACTGTGGAACAAAACCCCACGTTTAAAGTTTTTGCCCCTTGGCGTAAAATTCCTCCTTGGAACTCCTCTGAAAAGGCACCCTTAGACTTCCCTTCTCTGCTGCCACCTTCCTCACACATTCCTCAGCCACCCTACTCTTATTCACCAATTCAGAAAACACTCTGATCTCCATTGGTGCAACAAAGCTCAGAATATCGCTTCAAAGACCTCCCTCATACTTAATACATTTCCACTCAGCAAAATCTTCGGGCACACCTTGACAGATATGAGAAAAATGACATAACTCCTCAAACTTGCTAGTGTATTCAGTAACAGTCATTTGGCCTTGCTTTAATTGCATCAATTCAAGTTTCTTGGCATTTCTAACCGAATTAGGAAAGTATTTCTTATAGAACTCTATTCGGAAGACCTCCCAAGGAATCACAGCACCATCTGGCTACAGGATACATCGTGTTCCCTGCCACCAATACTAAGCCTCACCTTGTAGCTGATAAGTTCCAAACTCAACCCATTGCTCCTCAGGGACCTATTAAGCCTGTAGTGCCCGTTCCATAGCCTGAATCCAGTTGTCTACATCAGTGGGATTTGAGGTTCCCCTGAAGGTTGGAGGGTGAACTTTCAGAAATGTAGCAAGTGTCATAGGGCCTTCTTCGTCATTATTATTCCCGTGATTAGGATGGTTTATTTGATTACCCAGTGCCTTGGCTGTCGCCTGCATAGCTGCAGCCATATTTCCCAGGGCAGCCATAAAGTCTATTGAGTCATTCCCTGTCAGGTTAGGATTAACAGTGCCTATTCTACCTCTACCTTGCCCGCGACCGCGTTTGCGAGTTGACATCTGGTCCTTATACACACCAAACAAGTGATATTAAGTTGATCAGTCTCAATATCGCAGGTCTAATGCTTTAAGTTCCAAATGCATGCTCACAAACGTTTATGCCATATATATCAGTCAGAGATCCTAATAGCACATAAACACATATACAGAGAATGCACAAAAGCATAGACAGTCCGTCTCTCAGGCTCTATAGAAACAAACTACTCTGATAATATAATGTAACACCCTACCACACAGAGCTTTACGCTTAAGTCATAAAACATAGATGGTGAGGTATTACAACCTCTAAAAAAATTATATACATATAATAGCAGAAAGAGAACAATAACTAGGAGCCTTGAAGAACAGGTAAAATGAAAGTCGTGAAATAAAAAGTGCATCGCTCAGAAAACGAGTAAACTTGCGTGCTAAGAAAGCTATAGTCAACGAGTACAAGGTAAGAAAAACCAAGAAGAGAGGGTCAAAGATACAAAATAATAAGCTCCTAACTCAGCCTGCGAAGTCAAGGCTGTCTGGAGAACATTTATACATATATATACATATTCCAAATCCAAACATACATAAACAAAATCTTGTCTCTCCATAAGTCCCTAAGAGGGTCAAAAGGAACAAGTCATGCGGAGAGAAAACTAAGTACATATATATACATACTATCCAACAAAAAGTAACCCAATAACCACTTCGCTTCAGAAGTCCAGACGCCTAACGAGGTGCCTCTCAACCTGCATCTGAAAAACAACAACATAGTATGAGGTGAGAACCAGAGGTTCTCAGCATGGTAAAGGTGCCACGCATATAAGATATAAGGTCCTGGGATTGCCAACGGCAATCCTAGAACGCCAACTCTCAGATTATAAAGCTTAAAGTATTAAACAAAAACCATAAAAGGTGGTCTTCTAAGAGTAATTAAATCTAACTTAACTTAATTTTAACTCTAAGTCTTACCGCCTTTCCTCCATATCTCCATTTCTGACAACATATCACAGACAAATAAGCAGATAAAGGCAAGCACAAAAAGGTATAATTACTGCAGATAACAGATATACAATTAGCATAGAAATACATTTAGGCACACCCAGTTAATGTACAAACAAGTAAATTCAAGTAATATGCACATGATGCATGCATGTCCTATGGCTGATGAGTCTCATCTGTCGGTTATCAATTCCAACCCGACAAGTCCAGTTTGCTAAACCTTTGGACTGTCCCTCGTCACGCATCCCCAAGAGACTATGCATAGCTTTTTCTCATATATAAATATCAATTGCTCAATGGGTGTACCATTCCCGGGGATTTATACATGCCTGGTCCCCCTTACGACGTAGGGTCATCAGAGTATCGAGATTCAACTTGGTACTCGTGGTGGCAAGCCACGGTACTTTACCCAGGAAATCTCGTATCTCAGATCATCATTTGATAGCTTAAGCCAAGTTTTATACATAACAATTTATAATATTTCGTATTCAATTCATTATCTTTTCAACTTTACTTCACCTCCAACTTATCTCCATTTCTTAGCTTCATCTGATTAGCAGGCTTATTACTATCATTTATGATAAGAAGAATGAAAATAGAGGTTTAGAAGTTGAAACAAGGTTTAAAACTCAGAAAACCATATTTGCTGGAATAGGGGCCACGCGTACGCGTGGGAGTATAAAAAGGCAGCTTGCGCGCGCATCCCTTTATCATGCGTATGCGTAGGTATGTACCTCATGTCACACGTACGCGTGCACCATGCGTACGCATGGACATGCATACTGGCCCATTACGCATACGCATAGGACTACTCGGGTACGCATATAAGGAGGTCAGTCAAAAATTCCATACCACGCGTACGCGTTAGCGTACGTTTTCCCAAAAATCTGATTAAGTTAGAAAGCTGCAGAATTTTCCTATTCCAAACCAAAACTTCCGACGGGCATAACTTAATCATTTTAAATCATTTTTCATTCGTTCTTCAAACGGCATAAACTTCACGAACCCAATTTTTCATCAAAACAAGTTTGAATCCATTTGGGGGTTCGGAGGTCAAGTTATAACTCACCGAAATCTAGCCAAAAACTAATTTTCATTACACTTCAAAAACCTCAATCTTCTTTAAACAAATTTCAATGTCCACTTCCGTTACCTACACTCAGCACAACCACAACTTACAACATCTTCAAATCACTCTACTATCCATAAACAATCATTACCACCAATCAACAAAATTCCATACTTCCATCAACAAAATCATCACTATTTTGCCATACATACATATACAATCATTACCACCAATTTACAAACAATACCACCAACACATACATAATTTATATTACCAATCAATGTTATTAATGCTAAGTATCCAACATACACAATCATTTCAACCTATCCTATGGTTCTCTAGCCTAAGTTTTCACAGAACATTACCTAAACCATACCTTAGCCGATTTCCACGTATTGATCTAAGCAAAACACCAAGGACACACATACAGCTTTACTTATCCAAAATCACCAAGCCTTGGCACCAATCCAAAGCCTCCAATGTCCACAATTTCAAGTTCCAATTACATACACACCACCTAATACAAATATACAACACATATACACCCAAACTCAATATCCAATGCACAAATTCATAAATTAGATAGAGCTATAATATCCTCACCTTACCCAAGGTTCGTATAAGGATGAGTGAACGTTTTCCTCAAGCTAATTGGATCCTAATACATCAAAAAGCAAGAAATTCAACACCGCTACATAATTTTCAAAAATTAGGGGAAGGAGAGGCTGAGAGTAATAAAGTGGCTTACCTATGAAATTGTTCCTGTAGAATCGTAGAGCTCGACGCGGTGGTCGCATGGCCGCAAACGCTGCGGCGATCGGAGAAAGAAGAGCCTCGGTTCCTTTAAGTGTTGGGCCGGTTTGGCCCACGGGCCCGATTTGGGCCCGGTTCAACCGGTTCGGCTCATTCGGTCCAATCTTGGGCCGAATTCTTTGAAATTAGTGTCAAAATTCTCGTTTTGATGAGCTCTATCCTAATTTAATATAATATTCACATTTCTAATTTTCTTTATTAAAATTTAATTTATTTACTAATTTAACGGGGTTTACACCATGAGTCAGCATCTGAGGCACCATCAACATCATCATCATCTCCTTCTATATCTACCAAATCAAAACATGAATGACATTAAAAATTTGCCAAATCTATTAATAAATCAATACCACTAAGGAAACCCTAAACATACCAGATTCAGAGCTTTCTTTATCTTCAAAACCCTCATAGCTTGAGTCATCAGTGTCTATTTCTTTATCCCCTAATCTGAACTTAGGAGGCCTATGCTTTAAACTTCTTGTTCTTTCTTTGTCCACTTTTTCTGCTTTTACTATCACTGTCACTGCTATACAAATTGTCTCCTAGAACTTTGGGAGGCTTGTACAACGCATCTTTAGCACTCTCATATGAGTCATGAGAGTCAGAATCTTCTTCCTGAATGGGACCTTCTTTTACACATCTTCCAAATCTTGTGAGTTTACATCCACTGGTATTTCCTTTGTTCTTATTACTTTCTAAGTTCTTGGTTGGTTGAGATGATGTTTTGGAATGAGGTGGGACTGTCTTGCCCTAAAGGGTGTTTTTGGTTGGCTGAGAGTGGGGTTTTGTGGACTGCAAAGAAGTCTTTATGGGCTGAGAGGTAGTTTTCGTGGTCTTATATGCTGGTTTGGTGGGCTGAGAATTTGGCTTATTGGACTTACTGGGCTGTGAAGCTGCCTTAGTGGGATGAGAATTGGGCTTACTGGGTTGTGAGACTGCTTTAATGGGCTGAGAGGTTGGTTTTTTGGGCTGAGGATGCATTGCAGTGGGCATCTTGACAAGTTGAGAATGATGCTTCTTGGCCTAGAAAGTGGGCTTCTTCATCTTGCTACTTCCTACTTCTAAAAGAGCTATGATGGTCTTCAGTGGCTAAGAGAAGGGAGGGTTGAATCTTAGCCCCTTTTTCACTTCAAAACACTTGCTGGTCTTTAAAACAACTTCTGGAGACTTTTTGATTTTTGTCTCGAACCCAGTCACGAGACTTTTTTTCTTTTTATCTCGTGACCCAGCACGAGATATTTTTTAGTTTTATCTCATGTGCAGCAGAAACAGAAATAGAGTAGAAGGAGAGAGAAAATTACACCCAGATATATCCTGGTTTAGCTGCTAAGTGTAGTGCAGCCTACATCCAGTCTCCATCACAATGATGATGGAATTTCACTATAATCATCCTTGATTACAAACACCAATTTTCCATAGGAACTACCCTTCCTATCCAGGACAAGTCCAGAATCTAAACCCCAATCCTGAACTTGACTTGGTCACTGCCAAGCTTTCAACTGCAAAGTACTAACCCAACTTGCAAGGAGATTCTCACAGAATCATGAAACACAACACAGATGTACAAAGGACCTCCAAGGACATCTATGGCTTTTTCTCTTAATTTTGCACTCTCTGCCTTTTTCTGCTCTATGGCTTTTTCATACAAACCTCACTATTTGCCTTTTTTCCATGAGACTCAAGACAGACAAAATTAAACAGAAAAATACAAAATGAAGAACATTGAAGGAGAAGAACTTCTGTTAGCTTAAGTAGCTATGAGAACTCTGTGCCTTGCACTCTCACTCCTTGCTTCAAGCCCTGGTTGTTCACCCTTATATATAGGGGGAAGCCTCCACGGTTGAAACCAAACAAACCAAGCTAATCTTCTTCTTCTTCATGCAAACTGGTTCGGCCAGAGAGAGAGAAGAGGAAACTGAATGTAAAACCCAACATGCAATTACCTCTGGTCCTTCCTTGGTCACCAATAATCATCAATCCAAGCCTTCCATCTTGCCTTGCCCTCCAAGACGGATTCCTAGCCCTTGATGAGTTATGACGATGACAGCTTCATCTGCTCCAACTTCTGCCTCCTCTATCACGTAGCTATTGTAGCTACCTCCTGTGGTAGTTGGCAAAATCAGAGACAAGCCATCCCTCCAAGGATCTTCCTCTACTGACCGAAATCTTCTTCTTCTATTTTTGGTATGGAGAAGCTGAGATCTCTTCATCAAATCTTACCATATGTGATGAAAATCTCAGCCAGAGTATACTTTTTGTTTTCTTTTTCTTGCCATCTTTGTGATGGTCTTGTTGCTTGTTTCTTCTTTCTTTCGGTAGCTAGCTTTAGCTTCCATGTCTTCTCTATTGAAATGACTGAAGGAGAAGAAGAGAGAGTAGAGAGAGAAGAAAGAGAAAAAAAAGTAAAGCTATGAGTGTTATCACAAATAAATTAATTAGGTGCAACTCTCCATGCTTTGTGTAGTAGCGTGTAAGCTACACTTAATTGCCATCAAATCACTTTGACATTTTCTCTTTCATGTTTCCAAGGTAATTAACTCAAGCAAAGAAAAATTTGAAATCTACCACATGATGGAAATGGGATCCGTTGGAAGCATGAAGCAAAAACATTTGCTTTCTCTCTCAATTAGTTTCGGACCAAACAAGCAAAATAATTTGGGCTCATACTAATGATTGAATTCTGGCCCAACTAAACAATTCAGCCAACTTTTATATTATAATTTTGCATAAGGCTGAATGTTAATTTTGATTTGGGCTTGCTTAAATCAATTTGACCCAATAATCAAAAATTGCTTCAACCACAACATTTATCAATTTTTTCTAACCAAGGCTGATTCACTTCCAACATCTTGGGCTTGCTATTTTTCCAGCCCAATAGCAAAATCTGCACCAACAAAATTATTAATTAAACAAGTATGAATTAAGATCAAATTAATAATTTTGTAAATAATTATATTAATAATGTTTAGTTATCACTAATATTAATTTAGAATTTTCCAAACTCATCAATCTCCCCCTTGATGACAAACATTATTAAAAGATTGAAATGAAAAGAAATCATAGAAAAATTAGAGTACTCCCTTTGTGAATACTTGGATTCCTTCCTTTCTAATTGTTACATGGCTCCCCCTTAATATATGCTATTTTACCAAGGGAAGCTTTATACCTGTAACAATTTTTATCAAGCCTAAGGCAATAATGTTATTCAACATATTAGATGTGGGATGTTGAATGGCTTGATTTATGAGCAGAATTGAATGACAAACAAAACTCCTTTGTTATCATATAAATAATTTTCTGCTCAAGCACACACAATGCAATCAACTGAAAATATTTTCAAGAAATTGCTATTCAATCTATTTGAAGATATTTTCCAATCAGTATATCAGAGCAAAAATAATCGGAGCAAGGAAAATATCTCAAACCATAGCAACCATCAAAATTTATCTTCATATCATAGCTTAAAGGAACTGCCAAAAATAAAGTATTCAGCAAGCATATTCACCAAGGTAAATCAAATGTATATTCCTAATCCAAAGCAACAAACATATTTACTAAGGTAAAATAATTGCATCCTCAAAAAGAATCAAATGCATATTTCTTAATCCAAAAAACCAGCAGGCATATCTATAAAGCAAATGCATTACAAGCATTAAGCATATCACACCAACAAAACAGCAAATAATTAAAACAAGGGTGATCATAAATCCACAAGGATTTCATCCCCCTGTTTTCTCTCAATTTCAATTTTTAGCCATTTTTTCCCCTTTTGGCATCAAGGGGCACCTGCAAAAAAATGACATTGGAAACAAAATATCCAAAATATAACCAAAATATCAAGAGTTTAGCAAAGTGTCATAGGTCTAAAGTATCAAAACAGACTACTACAGTATCAGATTGAGCCGAAACAAGCCAAATATCAACAAAAAAAAATAGTGATTAATCATCAGATAAGTTGAACTCAGATCCATCCGCCTCATCATCACTGGTCGCTCCCATCTCCTCCTCAAGACTCTGCAGCATTAGACCCACCCTCTCTTGGCACTTCAACTATGCCCTTTCATTTTCAGACGCTTGTTTATGTGCAGCCTTGTATGAATCCACCATTAGTTTAGACATATTAGAGAACTCAGTAAGGATGTCTCTCATGGATTCGGCTGTCTTGGAATGCTCAGGTGGCCGGCTCTCAAACTCGCTATCAGAGGGAATAGACTTTTTCCCTTTGTTTCCTTTCATACCTCCTCCTCCCTTGATGAGGGAAACCTTATTTTCTACAGCTTCATTGATTAGATCAACTTTAAAATACTCAAAAATACTGGTGAAAAACATGCCATAAGGTAAATTTTCCTTTTTGGTACTTTTAACAGATTCCCACATATGCCGTTTCATAAGGTATCCAAAAGAGATAGGGGAGGAGGTGACAATAGCAAAAAGTATGAGAGAGTCAGAAACAGTTACTCTGTTATGTGAACCACTTTGAGGGGTTAGGATATGAGTGATGATCTTGTGGAGCAGTGAGTTTGTGGGGCCGAGTGCTTTGTGAGTCGGGATGGTGCCGTCCAAGCCAGATAGATTCTCGCAAATATGTTGAAGAGCAACCTTGGATGTGACTCCAACCTGCGAGTCCCATTTGTCAGTCATGTAAGCTCTTGCTCCTTCATCTGTGTAGCCTAGGACAGTGCCGATTATCTCTGAGTTCAGAGTCATGTATACCCTCTTGACATAGGAGTGAATGGTACCATCTATCAGTCTCATATTAGCATAAAACTCACGTACCAATCCAGGGTAAACTGGTTTCTGAATATGGAGCAGAGGAGTCCATTTCAGATTTTCAAACAGATAGGAAAAGTTAATTTCTTTGGCTGCCAGTGAGTCCAGATTCACTAGGTATGTGGCACACAAGTGGCATTTCTCCAACACTTCCTTGTGAAACTCATAGGATGCACATGAATTGAACCTGGCCGGATCAAAGTGTGAATGTGATTTGTTGAACTTATTTTTGAAATCCAATGATTCCAAATTTGCGGGCTCCCTGGAGTTGTGCAACACAAAGCTTTTTGTCTTCTGTGAACTGCGTCCGGGGGTGGTCTTCTTTGGTGGTGATGGCTGCGGTGATGGAGGAGATGAGGTGTGGGATTCTTCTTCTTTTGCCACGGGTACCTTCTCCTTCTTTTTTCTTGAAGAGGTCTTCGTTGTTATCACTTTTTTCCTCATGGTGTCCATGTGTTTGGATGGTGGTGAGGGAGAAGATGAAGAGGTATAATGAATGTGTATATGAGTGTGGGTTTGAGGTGTGGAAGGTTTTTGGGAGAAGAGGATTCATTCACTTTTCCTTGGAGCAGTTTCTTTTTCATGATAATGAAAATGGAGAAGTGGAAGGGGGAAAGATGAAGAGAACCAAATTGAGTGGAAAGAAGAGGAAGGTTAGGGACGCATTAAATGTTGAGTGGAGAGAGAATTGGAGGGAGTTATTACTCATTAATGGGCGGTTATTAACCAAGGGGAGTTTCCCTTTATTTGAAATGAAAACTGAAAAGTGGTTTCCTAGAATCAAGGGATGAGAAGAGAGAAAAGATTTGATTTGACAATAACCTCTTCCAACAAGATTTGATGAGACAACAAAAAGGAATTGTGATTTACACAAAGAGGAACTAACAAAACGGTCAGAGTGGGGTCAAAGAAGTTTGGTGGGGCCCAAAAGAATTAAAGTCTGTGCAGTCTCCCCCTTGATCATAGCCCTTTCAACACATCCTGAATTTTATCTCCTGGTTTCCTACGATACAAAACTGAACAGAATCAAAAATTTCACAAGTTATCAATAGAGCTTAAATCTATCATTCCCAAACTTTTTCTCAGAGTGCAGAATCTGTCTTCACAAACGGGTTTTGTAAAAATGTCAGCAAGTTGGTCTTCAGATTTTACAAATTAAATATCAATAGTACCCTTTTGCACATGTTCTCTAATGAAATGATATTTTTTTCAATGTGCTTGATTCTTGAGTGCAAAACAGGGTTTTTAGAAATATTTATGGCACTCATATTATCACAAAATAAGGGTATACTATTGATCTTTAATTTGTAATCTTCCAACTACGTTTTTAACCAAATTAGTTGTGAACAACATGCAGATGCAGAAATATCTTCAGCTTCAGCTGTGGATAGAGCCACTATGGCTTGTTTTTTGCTTGACCACATGTTGAGTGAGCTTCCAAGGAAGCAACACATGCCTGATGTGCTCCTTCTATCCACCCTATCTCTCGCATAATCTGCATCACAAAACCCTACTGCACAAAAATCATCAGATTTTGGATACCACAAGCCATAATCACTAGTTCCCTTAATGTATCTAATGATGCGCTTAATGGCTAAACGATGGGATTCTTTTGCGTGAGATTGAAATCTTGAGCATACACCCATACTTTGAACAATATCCGGTCTAGAGGAGGTAAGGTACATGAGTGAACCTATCATTCCTCTATACCTTGTTTCATCCATATCTTTGCCATCATCATCCTTTTCAAGTTTTGTGTTTGGATGCATTGGTGTTCCCATTGGTTTGGAACTTTCTAGGCCAAATTTTTTGATAAGTTCTTTTGCATACTTTCCTTGGTGAATAAAGGTACCACTAGGAGTTTGTTTAATTTGGAGGCCAAGAAAGAAAGTTAGCTCTCCCATTAAGCTCATCTCAAACTCACTAGTCATGAGTTTTCCAAACTCTTCACACAAAGACTCATTGGCCGATCCAAACACAATGTCATCCACATGGACTTGAACTAGGAGAATATCATCATTAGATGTTTTAATAAATAAAGTAGTGTCGGTGGTACCCTTTTGAAATTGATTTTCCAACAAGAAGGCACTAAGCCTTTCATACCAAGCTCTTGGAGCTTGTCTAAGACCATAAAGAGCCTTAGAGAGTTTGAAAACATGGTTTGGAAATTCTTTATCTTCAATACCGGGGGGTTATGCCACAAACACTTCTCTATCAATAAAGCCATTAAGAAAAGCACATTTTACATCCATTTGAAACATTTTAGAACCCTTATGGGCAGCATAGGCAAGAAGCAACCTAATTGCTTCCATTCTTGCTATCGGAGCAAAAGACTCATCAAAATCTATACCCTCTTCTTGATCGTAACCTTGGGCCACTAATCTAGCCTTGTTACGAACAACTTTTCCATCCTCACCTAATTTATTTTTGAACACCCACTTAGTACCTGTAACCTTCTTACCATCCGGATGAGGTACTATTGTCCAAACCTCATTCTTGTCGAATTCAGCAAGCTCTTCTTGCATGGTTTTGACCCATGATGGATCTTCAAGAGCTTGTTTTACATTGTTGGGCTCCAATTGTGATAAGAGGGCAAAATTGCTTGGTTCGGATTGTCTTTTGGTTGAGGATCTTGTTGTTACACCTTGAGAGGGATCACCAATAATAAAGTCATAAGGATAACCCCTCATGGACTTCCATTCTCTTGGCCTCCGGAGTGATGTTGAGCTTTGATGAGCTTCAGTGGGTCTCACTATTTTTGATTCTCTTGCTGGCTCAGGAGACAAAAAGGAAATGTCTCCTCCATTCTGACGAGACAAAACTGGACTGGTAGATTCTTCATTTTGAGTAGACTTGGGATTTTCTTCACTGGTTTTTTTATTGACAACATCTTCACAATCTGTATCATCTTCAATCACAGCACTGGGAATTGAATTAGAATAAAAAAAGAGACATGTATGGATTCCTCTATGGTCCTATGTTCTTTGAGATAGATCCTATAGGCCTTGCTAGTGGTGGAGTATCCAACAAACATCCCTTCATAGGATTTTGGATCAAATTTACCAAGGTTTTCTTTATTGTTAAGTACAAAGCATTTGCATCCAAAAACATGGAAATACTTAAGATTTGGAGGGGTTCCTTTCCATAGCTCATAAGGAGTTTTCTTTAACCCTTTTCTAATAATGATCCTATTCAAAATGTAACAAGCTGTATTTACAGCTTCAGCCCATAAAAATTTTGGAATCTCATTCTCACAAAGCATGACCCTAGTCATCTCTTGAAGGCTTCTATTCCTTCTTTCAACCACCCCATTTTGTTGAGGGGTTCTAGGGCATGAAAAAGTTATGAGCAATTCCAAAGTCATCACAGAATTTTTCAAAGTCTTGGTTTTCAAATTCTCTTCCGTGATCACTTCTCAAATGGGCAATTTTTAAATCCTTTTCATTCTGAATTTTTTTGCAAAGGGTTGAGAAAGCATGAAAAGCATCATTTTTATGAGCAAGAAAAAGTACCCAACCAAATCTAGAGTAATCATCTACCACCACTAGACCATAGTGTTTACCTCCTAAACTTTGAGTTCTTGTTGGACCAAAAAGATCAATGTGTAACATCTCTAATGGCCTTTTGGTTGAGATTCCATCTTTTGGTTTAAAAGAGGATTTTACTTGTTTGCCTAATTGGCAAGCATCACAAGTAAGATCCTTATCAAATTTGATATTTGGAATTCCTCTAACCAAATTTTTCTTGACTAGCTTAGAAATTTGGTACATGCTAGCATGACCCAACTTTCTATGCCATAGCCATTTTTCAAATTCAAGAGAAGTAAAACATGTTATATTTTGTTCTTTCAAGTCTTAAGAGTCAATCCATACACATTATTGCACCTTTTAGCCTCAAACCAAATATCCCCAGTTCTTTCACCAACAACTAAGCACATAAATTTTCTAAAAATAACTTCATATCCTAAATCACACAATTGACTTACACTAAGTAAATTATGTTTCAAACCATTTACAAGAAGGACATCATTTATACAAGATGAAAAGCTTTTACCAACTTTTCCAATGGCCACTATCTTTCCTTTAGCATCATCACCGAAAGTGACAAATCCTCCATCATATTCATCAAGCTTTATGAAGAAGGTTGTCTTTCCGGTCATATGCCTAGAACATCCGTTGTCCATGTACCACATATTCTCCTTCCGTTTGGATGCTAGGCACACCTACAAAACAAGCTCAAGTGACCTTAGGTATCCAAATCTTCTTGGATCCTTTCACGTTAAACCATCTCTTATGTCCTAATCCATTATAATCAAAAACAACTTTGTAAACTTTATCACCAATCATCCTCTCACTAAAAAAAGTATTGAATGGGAAAGTGTCCATTTCGGTTACATAGTCTACAAAACCTTGGAGTTGCTGTTTTGTTAAAGCTTGTTGGGTTTTGAAACCTTGTATCATTAGAACATGAGGCAATGTTTTCAAAATAAGGTTTCTCAACAGATTTATAGAACCCCAAGCCAGCTTTATCATAAAGAGGTTTTTGACTAGCCAAGATTTGATTCAGATTTTTAGAACTTTGAGTGAACCTGGCTAAGTCTTCTTTAAGCTTTTTGACCTCTTTAAGCAACTCTTCATTTTCCTTAAAACAGTTTACATATGCAACAACAGAATGATCACTTTCACAGCTCCTAAGTTAGGCTTTTAACTTCTTGTTTTCTTCAACAAGAACAACAGCAGTTTCGGCCTCCCTTAGTTTTTCTTTGAGAAAACTATTTTCTGCTTTAAGAATGGTGATTTGTTGTTCAAGTTCTTGATTATCCAACAAGAAGCATCTAATTTTTTCAGAAAGGTGATCTATCATAAGATGAAGAGTTTCAGTGTCAGGGTTATGAGTGACTACCTGTTCAATGTGGTCTGCCATAAGACATGGTTGAGACTTGGTTTCTGATTCTTCATCATCTTCAGAATCGTTTTCCAAGTCTTCCCAAGAGGCTATCAGACCTTTCTTCTTTCCCTTCTTTGGCTTCTCTTCTTTCTTCAACTTAGGGCAATCTGACTTGAAATGACTAGTTTCTTTGCAGTTGTAACATATCACCTTGCTGAGATCTCTCCTTTGTTTCCTAGAGCTGCTTCCCTTGCTTCTCTCCTTGATCTTCACCATTTTCCTGAATTTTTTGGCAAACAACATAAATTTATTTTCAGAGGAATTATCACTGGATTCATCATCCAGGGGGTTAGTAACAGATGTAAAAGCAATTCCTTTCTTTTTTGAATCTTTTTTCAAATAAGTGTTTTCAAAAGCAAGTAGGTTTCCTCTCAAGTCATCATATGTCATAGAATCTAGACCACTACTCTCAGATATGATTAAAGCTTTTATTTCCCACTCTTTAGTAAGACATCTTAGAACTCTCCTCACAAGCACAGAATCAGGATACGTAATTCCCATGGCATCCAAGCCAACAATGATGATGTTGAATCTTTCAAATATTTCATCTATTGATTCTCCTTCCTTCATTGAGAATATTTCATATTCTCTGTTCAACATGTCTATCTTTATCTTCTTTACTATGGTGGTTCCTTCATGAGTGATTTGGAGTTTATCCCAGATTTCCTTTGCCGTTGTGCATCGTGATACCCGTCGGTACTCCTCGAAGCTGATTGCACAGTTGAGCAAGTTGATAGCCTTGGCATTGAGCTCCACCTTCTTTCTGTCTTCTTCGGTCCAGCTGGCTTCTGGTTTGAGTGAGATTACTCCTTCAGCACTTGTAGCGGTTGGAAACTAAGGACCCTCAAGGATGATCTTCCATAATCTGTAATCTACTGCTTGCACAAAAATCTTCATTCTCTCCTTCTAATAGGTGTAGTTTTTCCCATTGAAAAGAGGAGGTCTGTTACTTGACTGTCCTTCTGTCAGATTGTAGGACACCAGTGTTGAGCCACTGTTCTCTGCCATCTGGATCTTTTCTCCAAGATGCAAAGCTTGATCTCTTTGAGACCAAGCTCTGATACCAATTGATGATTTTCAGTGGCTAAGAGAAGGGGGGTTGAATCTTAGCCCCTTTTTCACTTCAAAACACTTGCTGGTCTTTAAAACAACTTTTGGAGACTTTTGATTTTTGTCTCGTACCCAGTCACGAGACTTTTTCTTTTTATCTCGTGACCCGGCATGAGATATTTTTTAGTTTTATCTCCTGTACAGCAGAAACAGAAATGGAGTAGAAAGAGAGAGCAAATTACACCCAGATATAACCTGGTTCAGCTGCTAAGTGCAGTGCAGCCTACATCTAGTTTCCATCACAATGATGATGAAATTTCACTATAATCATCCTTGATTACAAACACCAATTCTTCCTCGGAACTACCTTTCCTATCCGGGACAAGTCCAGAATCTAAACCCCAATCCTGAACTTGACTTGGTCACTGCCAAGCTTTCAACTGCAAAGTGCTAACCCAACTTGCAAGGGGATTCTCACATAATCATGAAACACAACACATATGTACAAAGGACCTCTAAGGACATCTATGGCTTTTTCTCTTAATTTTGCATTCTCTGCCTTTTTCCGCTCTATGACTTTTTCATACAAACCTCACTGTTTGCCTTTTTTCCATGAGACTCAAGACAGACAAAATTAAACAGAAAAATACAAAATGAAGAACATTGAAGGAGAAGAACTTCTGTTAGCTTAGGTAGCTATGAGAACTCTGTGCCTTGCACTCTCACTCCTTGCTTCAAGCCCTGGTTGTTCACCCTTATATATAGGGGGAAGCCTCCACGGTTGAAACCAAACAAACCAAGCTAATCTTCTTCTTCTTCATGCAAACCGGTTTGGCCAGAGAGAAAGAAGAGGAAACTGAATGTAAAACCCAACATGCAATTACCTCTGGTCCTTCCTTGGTCACCAATAATCATCAATCTAAGCCTTCCATCTTGCCTTGCCCTCCAAGACGGATTCCTAGCCCTTGATGAGTTACGATGATGACAGCTTCATCTGCTCCAACTTCTGCCTCCTCCATCACATAGCCACTGTAGCTACCTCCTGTGGTGGTTGGCAAAATCAGAGACAAGCCATCCCTCAAAGGATCTTCCTCTACTGACCGAAATCTTCTTCTTCCATTTTTGGTATGGAGAAGCTGAGATCTCTTCACCAAATCTTACCATATGTGATGAAAATCTCAGCCACAGCATACTTTTTGTTTTCTTTTTCTTGCCATCATTGTGATGGTCTTGTTGCTTGTTTCTTCTTTCTTTCGGTAGCTAGCTTTAGCTTCCATGCCTTCTCTGTTGAAATGACCGAAGGAGAAGAAGAGAGAGTAGAGAGAGAAGAAAGAGAAAAAAAAAAAAGCAAAGCTATGAGTGTTATCACAAATAAATTAATTAGGTGCAACTCTCTATGCTTTGTGTAGTAGCGTGTAAGCTACACTTAATTACCATCAAATCACTTTGACATTTTCTCTTTCATGTTTCCAAGGTAATTAACTCAAGCAAAGAAAATTTTGAAATCCACCACATGATGGAAATGGGATTCATTGGAAGCATGAAGCAAAAACATTTGCTTTCTCTCTCAATTGGTTTCGGACCAAACAAGCAAAATAATTTGGGCTCATAGTAATGATTGAATTCTAGCCCAACTAAACAATTCAGCCAACTTTTATATTATAATTTTGCATAAGGCTGAATGTTAATTTTGATTTGGGCTTGCTTAAATCAATCTGACCCAATAATCGAAAATTGCTTCAGCCACAACATTTAGCAATTTTTTCTAACCAAGGCTAATTCACTTCCAACATCTTAGGCTTGCTATTTTTCCGGCCCAATAGCAAAATTTGCTCCAACAAAATTATTAATTAAACAAGTATGAATTAAGATCAAATTAATAATTTTGTAAATAATTATATTAATAATGTTTAGTCATCACTAATATTAATTTAGAGTTTTCCAAACTCATCAAGCTACATCTGCCTCCATGTTGTCCACTACATATGGCTGTGAGATACAATTCTCAAAGTATAGGTTGATCAAATGTTGGTTCCTCTTACAATCCTTGCACATTACAAGCAAGTCTGCATCGGTCACCAACTTCTTCAATCCAGATGAAATGGGAACTGCAGAAACTTTCCACCAACAGTTTCCAGCTTCAATGTATCCCAACTCCTTATAGTAACCCCTAACAAAAAACACTTCAAGTGTGTCTCCTTCAACACCCATCAATACCTCTGTATTATCAGGTTCATATACCATCCTTCCATCCTCACACATTTTAAACAACCTGCCATGGTGAATCACAAATGTCATGGGAGGACCCTCCATCTACAATAACAAACACGAAAACACCATTAATAATAGACCAGCAACAACTATTCTCCATTTGTCACCAGCGACTAAACCCAGTTTGTACCAATCAACCGTTAACCCAAAATAAACATGCAACAAAACCATCACTAAATTCAAACATCTCTAACTAAAAACCATCACAGAGCCAGTTAAAGCAACACATTCTCACACACCAAAATGATAAAAGAACATTCACACAAACTCTTGGTCACCACAAACCCTACCTTAAATCAGACGAAGACTAAGGACCACAACATTAAGAACACATCACACCACAGAATAACTCAAAAATCATGAAAAAAGTTTCATCCTTACATTTCACCGTCTCAATGGCTTCTTCCACTATCAATGCTACTCCAGGATAAGATCAACTCTGCATTCAATAGCGACAACTTGTCTATTGTAATTGTCAACCAACACTAACGAATGTTGATGGGGTGGTTCAGAACTTGGGTGAAAGGCTTAAGGCATACCTTGAAAGAGACTATATGTTTTGGAGCAAAACAGAGAGATGGTTGATACGAGAGGGGGTAAGGCTTTGCAACGTTTGAATCTCTCTACTGAAGACTAAATGGCGACATTTCAAGGCAAGGAGAGCCTTGTATCAAAACTGCGTCGTGTTGATTGTGTGCCATGCAGGCAGTTAACGACACACGTCAGCGGACATTTACCAACTCAGCGAAGGAGATGATGGAAGGACGAACGTGACCAGATATGGTATCTTTGGGGGACGAATTCGATTAATTTTATCTTTCAAGGATGAAAATGGAGATTTAGGTATCTTTCAGAAATGATTTTAACTATTAACTCAATTTAAAAACTTTGATCTTTCTCAATTCCTTGCACTGAAATTGTTCTTCGAGAATTAGAACCACACTATATTATTTATTATAGATATAAAAGAACAAAATTACGTGTCTTTTTTGTACTAGTGCCACATATATATATTATGATGTTGATTTTAAATTTAAATTTTATCTTATTTTAAATTATATCAAATCATATTTCAATTTAAAATGAATTTAGCTGAGATCTTATCAAAACTTAAAATTCTAACCGTCCATTTACACATCTAAGTGTTTTTGGCAACTAAGTCCAACCAAGTTGGTTCAAATTCAACAAAAATCACTTTCATCATACCAGCATGTACACACGCGCATTTCAATAACGCAAATCTTTTTTCGTATTCGTCTTCGCGTTTGCGTTCTGTCTTCTTCTTCTTGGCTTTCCTCCTCCATCTTCTTCCCATTCCTCTTTCTTTTTTTTTGCGTTCTTCCTTCTTCTTTGTCTTCCCCCTTCTTCTTCTTATTCGCATTCTTTCTTCTTCTTCGCATGTTTTCTCTCAATCGTCATTCTTTTATTGCTACTGTTGTTGCTAAATTTTTTCTTTTTCTTCTTTTAATTGAGGTTCATTTGGATCTAGAAATAAATTCAGTGTGTTTTTATTGATGATTGAGTCTTTTTAGTTTTTGACTGCTTGTTCAAAATTGAACTAATTTTGGTTTTTTGTGAATTAATTGAGATTCGTTTGATGCTTCTGATAAGTATTGACCAAATTTTTTATTCCTTAAGTACTTTCAGTTCATTTCTTAGTTTAATTGAGGTTCATTTGGATCCAAAAATAAATTGTATGTATTTTTGTTGATGAATGAGTCTTTTTAATTGCTTGTTCAAAACTGAACTAATATCGGTTTATTTGTGTATTAATTGAGGTTAATATGATACTGCTGATAAGTATTGACCAAAGATTTTATTTCTTAAGTAATTTTCGGTTCATTTATTAGTTTATTTGAGGTTCATTTGGATCCAGAAATGAATTCGATGTGTTTTTATTGATGATTGAGTCTTTTTGACTGCTTGTTCAAAACTAAACTAATTGAATGGAATGGAGTAGAATCTAATGCAATTGAATAAAGTGATAATGAATAATTTCATTCTTCTTTGTTAAAAAATTGGGTCAATACTTATCAGCAGCATCAAGTGAACCTCAATTAGCACACAAATGAACCGAAATTAGTTCAGATTTGAACAAATAGTTAAAAAGATCCAGTCATTAACAAAAATACATCAAATTCATTTTTGGATCTAAATAAACCTTAATTAAACTAGGAAATGAATTAAAATTACTTAAAAAATTAAAAATTTGGTCAATACTTATCAGTAGTATCAAATGAATCTCAGTTAACACATAAATGAACCGAAATAAACTAAGAAATGAATCAAAATTATTTAATAATGGCATCAGAGAAAATCAGAATTAATAAAGATGTTAGCAAAATGTTGGTATTATTGGTGATGGCGATAACGAAAAAGGAAAAGAAAAAGAAGAAGACGCAACATTGGGGGGAGGAGGAGGAGGAGAAGGAGAAGAAGAAGAATGAGGAGGAGGAAAGAAGAAGAACCCCTGCGTGCGCGAATTTGAAAGAAGAGGAGAAGAAGAAGGAAATAGAGAAGAAAAAGGAGAAGGAAACAGAGAAAGAGAAAGAGAAAGAGAAAGAGAAAGAGAAAGAGAAAGAGAATGATAACGAATGGCGTGATTTTTATTATAACTTGATTAAACTTGATTAAGTATTTACTTGGATGTAAAGCTTTATCGAAATTCTAATTTTGAAACTCATCCTACAGTAACTAACTATTCTTAATCAATATTTAGAATTCTCAATTATCAATTATCATACAGACAAAAAAATAATAATATTTTTTTGTATTATATAATTATTTATTTGATCAAATTAAAATAATAATTACATAATTCTTTAGAAAATATTAGAACACTCGTTAGTGTATGGTCTTATAAGTTTAATATTAACCGGATGATAAATTAATCATACTAAATTACATTCATTAAAACCAATGAAGAACAAAGGATAATTTAGTGCATTTCAATTTTCTAACTCTTGGTTAATATTTAAAGTATGGTGTAACTCTCAAACTCTAGTTCCTTACTATTATTATAATAATCTAAAAAAATAATTTATTCATTTATTTAATTTCTTTGGGT
>NC_029788.2:107839167-107846947 GCF_000816755.2 Arachis ipaensis
GGATTACATTATTTATAATGTAATATTTCAATATAAAATACTTATTTTTTTTTTGTCTCTAAAATTCAAAAAACTTTAGTTTTAGCTTCTGTAATTAATTTGTTTCGTTAAGTATTGATGTAACACGTTAAATAGTAATGTGACCAGCTGCAATATTTGTTAGTGTTGCAAGTGTGAGGAGTTTATAAAATGAGAGACCCATTAACTTGACACCTTAAGGTTTTGAGTTGGATGTAGTGTCTTCCCATCTTATGTTCTCTCACTTGATTCCTCCCCGAAATCTCCCCGGTGGTCGAGAGCTCTCCGCGGTTGGCCCAACAAAGTGGTATCAGAGCCGATGGTTTAATCGGTCTGGTTTTAAGGGGTATTCAAGGTGAAGCATCAAAAGTCTTCCCGGCAAAGGTGGTCCGGCGGCGTGTCCCGCGGTGTTTTACGGCGGTGTGATGGACGAATACTCATATGTGGTGGAGGAGCTAGAGGGGAGTTGATGCTTGATGTGAAAGCTCACACTTGAGGGGGAGATTGTTAGTGTTGCAAGTGTGAGGAGTGTTGAAGTTAGTCCCACATCAAAGAAAGCATGGAAGAGTGAGGAGTTTATAAGATGAGAGACCCATTAACTTGACACCTTAAAGTTTTGAGTTGGATGTGGTGTCTTCCCATCTTATGTTCTCTCACTTGATTCCTCCCCGAAATCTCCCTGGTGGTCGAGAGCTCTCCGCGGTTGGCCCAATAATATTAACATGACAAGATATACTATATAAGTATGCTCATCCAATTCAATTCAAATTGAAAATTGATTAAAGTTTTAATAATTTGAATTAGATTATATTTTATTTTTGACAAATTAAACTACATAGATTAGATCGGATTTTGTATTCACTTCTCAAAACTAAACCAATTTAAAAAAAATATGATATGATATTATTATTTTATTATTAAATTTAAACTGAACATATAATATGTATAATTTGTTACCTATTTTTATCTTATTTATATATTATTATTTGGTAAATATTTTGTGAATATAAAATAAGAATTGTTTTACTAACTTAAAAATTTATTCCTACTTTCAATAATAAAATCTTATTTTTTTTAAATTGAATAAATCGAACCAATCCAAATCGCAATAGTTTAGATTGGAATGGATCGGATTTAAAAATAAAATCAAATTAATCCAATCCAAATGCAACAAATTATATAATTCGAATCATATTATTTTTCTTTTAAAACCTATTCAAACACTCCTTAGTGAACAACTTATTTATGATTTCTGGTACATGATTACTTCCTAATTATTCTATTCATTGGCCCACTTTTTTATTCTAGTTCAGAAAAAGTCTTGTAATTATTGATGTTGTTCAACTGGATTAAATTTTCATGCAGTGTCTCTCCCGGGCTATGGATTATTAGAAACAAATCATACAAAACATTAGTATTCAATTCCTGGCCAGCAGTAAATTTAAAGGAAGAAACACTACAAGAGCCACGCTTTTTTCTTGTCATGCTTTAAAAGCGTGACCAAAAATGGTCAATAGGCACGCTTTTATGAAGGTGCCGATTGATTAGAGATTTGACCACATTTTTTCTTGTTACACTTAAAAAATGTAGTAAAAAGGGTCTATAGCCACGTTTTTATAAGGGTGGCAATTGATTCGAGATTTAGAATAGCATGACTGCTACTAAAGAAGATCAACGAGTGAAGTGGAATTTTTAGGTGGGTAATTAAGTCTCTAAGTGTGCACATTATGAAGTATCCAAGACTATAATGTTGGGAGGGTTAATGAGTTCAACGTGAGGAACTTAGGTGGTACTTGACTTTAGTTAATAAGAGCATATCGGTGAACTCGCAACAAGGAAATACGGCATGGAATACCAGATAACATGAAAGAAGGGTATTCAATCTTGATAATCACAGTAGAGTCATGGATTGGCTTTGATTGTAACTGCTACAAGGAGGTGGTTGTTTGTTTTGTGGTGGTTGTTTTGTTTTGACAATGTCTTTTTGCATGTTTGTTTCTTTTAAGAATCTATTGTAAATATTTTGTGAGAAGTTATTTATCTTTTAATGGGAATACCAAAGGAAAATGTTTAACTAATCCTAGGATATTTTAGTCTCATCTCTCCTTTTTGGGTCGGGTATGTTAACAACAATCTAGAAAAACGGATTATTAAAGAGACGGGAAATTGACTTGCAAAATGTGATTCCGCTTTTAGGAATGGAAATGCCAACAATAGCCTTTGGGAATGGGAGCTTCGCTCGGCAAAAACCCCATGCTTCGAGAGTTCCTTTCTGCCAGCACTTTCTTTCTCCACCTAGGAGTCACTTTGTTAGTATCTGGGGCAACTATCCCAGGATACTCGCAATGTAAAACAATATTTAACGTACATCCAATTATATATTGCAACATCAACATAAAATAATTATTTCTCACACTTATTACGTGAATAGTAAATTAATACCCTAAAATTGAATATTATTGAATAATTATATATAATAATATTTTATTATATTAATACATTAAAATTAAAATGTGTATTATAATATCTTTAAAATAGACGACAAGTAGCAGGCTTGTTCAATTTTGCGCAGACCAAGAATATAGCTATGGTGCTATGTACGTATGACCTAAGTTCCTACATTAAATTATAAGGTATACCAATTTTGATGATCCTTTACTCATAAGCTTATTTTGTGATTGATTTCATTTTGTTTGAAATTTATTTTATTTTATTTTTTCGTGCAAAAGAAGTAATATATGATGGGCAGATCAATGGAGAATGTTGGATCTGAGTTCGAAGATTTTGAGACAGTAGTGATACTATTTTACTTTAAGATCGATGATTTGATGAAAAGATAAAAACAACATATCTTTTCACTAACGACTACGAATTTCAATTTTTAAAGATTGTACGTAAAAATTGTGTTGCAAAATCCCTTATAGAATTAAATAAAATGTGTGTTGGTCTTTCCTTTGTTAATATGTAATACCAAGATCTCAACTCTAAAGCTATAAATAAAAGTCAAGTCATATAGATACATTCTTGTAGCATGTATTAAAGTTAACAAAAATAATAAAAATATACAATCAATTTATTCTAAAATATTATAGATACATTCTTTTTTTTTTAATGAAATGATTGGATTTGAAATTTATTCTAAATTATTTTTTTAATTGTTCTTTCATATAGATACATTCTTTGTATGAGAAATGCAAGTAGATATAAAAAAAAAATCTTTGCCTAAATCATAAAAAGTTTATTTTTCCATTCATGAACCATATGTTCATCATCGGCTAATCAAAGATGCTTTCCAATTTTATCTAAATACTTAAAATAAATTTTGATTTTATCTTTTATTATTTAAATTTATTTTTAGACATTTACTTGTTGTTCCTTCTTTCCATTGCCATCACTAGTGCTGCTGCTACCATCATCATCATATTTATCTTAATTATCAAAAGATAAATTTTATTGAAAGAAAGAGATGGATCTAGTTTGGCTTGAGAAAGTGAATCGCAAGAACTCCTTCAGCTGCAAGACATCTTGAATTCAAAAGAAAAGCATAAGTTATATGTACATTGCCCCAACTATTCTAGTTTATCATGAAAGTAACAAGAAACTGTTTGTATACAAATATGTTGTATATAGCAAACAAATTAAAAGAAAATGTAATTACCTCCTCAAGAATAATAATAAAAAGTTTTGGTACTTTATTGACTTGATTTGATATTGTCATGGTTGTTATCACCATCTGTGCATATAAAATTGAAAAACTATCGAAATTAAGTAATGATTTTTGGCATGGCATTAACAAGAGAAAGGAGCCATTATTAGCCCTAAAGCTATTTAGAGAATACATAAGATTAACAAATTATATGATGTCTCAGTTTTTCAATCATTCTATTTATAATTGGTTTATAGAATAGAAGTTGACATTATTCATGGCAAATATGGAAGGATAATAAACAAAATTTTATAATAAATTTTCAAGTCAAAATGCATTAAATGAGAAGGTTTTCTTTATTATGGGGCACGGACTTTTATAAAATTTATTGTAAAAAATGAACAAGTTGAATAATAGTAATTAATGTCCTGTTTTATACTAAATTTCACTCTTTATATTGTATATAGGTTTAGTTCTTCTGTTAGTTTTTAAAGTTTTATTAAATTTTTAATTAAGTTTTTATATTTTTTTAATTGGGTTTTTACACTGCTATTAGTTTTATAATTAGGTTCTTTATAGTGTAAAAAATAATAGAATTAACTGAATATTTCTTTGCAAATTGAAGGTATTCATAATTAAAAACCTAACTAGATCTTTGACTACATGTATCTTGGGAGAAATATTTTATTAATTTTAACGTTTTTTTTATATAAAAAGGATTTAATTACAAAATTAAAAGTAGTATAGAGACTCAATTAAAAAAATATATATACATAAGAACCTAATTAAAAATTTAATGAAACTATAGGGACCAAAAGAATAATCAAACCTATTGTATATTAGTATTATTGCATTCTATCCATCATGAAAAAAATAGTATCTTTTTTCTGGTTTACAAGCTTGGCTTGTTTAGGTGAGCTTTTGAGAGAAAAAAAAATGTTGAGTTGTTTTTTTTTTTAAATAAAAATAATTTTATGTTTGGATATTTCATGCAAATTTTAATATAAAATATTTATTTTTGTTTTTGTCTCTAAAATTTAAAAAACTTTAGTTTTAGCTTCCGCAGTTAATTTGTTCCATTAAGTAGTTGATGTAACACGTTAAATAGTAATGTGACCAGCTGCAATATTAACATGGCAAGATGTATTATATAAATATTTAACAAAAGCGCTCGTCCAATCCAATTTAAATTGAAAATCGATTAAAATCGCACTAATTTAAATTAGATTATATTTCATTTTTAACAAATTAAACTACATAAATTAGATTGAATTTTATATTCACTTTTCAAAACTAAACCAATTCAAAAAAGGCCTTGGGTAATCATGGGAACAATAATGATGGAGACGGTCCTATGACACTTGCTACATTTCTGAAAGTTCACCCTCCGACTTTTAGGGGAACCTCAAATCCCACTGACGCAGATAATTGGATTCAGGCTATGGAAAGGGCGTTACAGGCACAACAGGTTCCTGAAGAGCAATGGGTTGAATTTGGGACTTATCAGTTGCAAGGTGAAGCTCAGTATTGGTGGCAGGGAACACGACGTATCCTGCAGCCTGATGGTGCTGCGATTCCTTGGGAGGTTTTCCGGACAGAGTTCTATAAGAAATATTTTCCTAATTCAGCTAGAAATGCCAAGGAACTTGAATTAATGCAGTTAAAACAGGGACAGATGACTGTTGCTGAGTATACTAGTAAGTTTGAGGAGTTATGTCGCTTTTCTCGTATCTGTCAAGGTGCACCTGAAGATTTTGCTGAATGGAAGTGTATTAAATATGAGGGAGGTCTTCGGAGCGATATTCTGAGCTTCGTTGCCCCAATGGAGATCAGGGTATTTTCTGAATTGGTGAATAAGAGTAGGGTGGCTGAGGATTGTGTGAGGAAGGCGGCAGCAGAGAAAGGGAGTTTGAGGATGCCTTTTCAGAGGCCTTCAGGGAGGAACTTTACTCCGAGAGGTAGGAATTTCAAGCGTGGAGGCTTTGTTCCACAGCAGACTCAGGGTCAGGGTAATTACAGAAGGCCGAATACCAATGCTAGTCAAGGAAAAAGGTTTGGGAAGCAGCCACAGCAGGATCTGAATTGTCAGAAGTGCGGGAAGTATCATCCTGGAGTTCCGTGCAGATTAGGACTTGGAGTATGCTATTCTTGTGGACAGCCCGGGCATATAGCTAGTAATTGCCCTGAGAAGAAGAAGTATGAGACTGGTAGGGTGCAACAGCCAGGGAGAGTATACACTACTTCTACCATTGGTGCTGAGGGATCTGAGACACTTATTAGAGGTAATTGTGAAATGGCTGGTAAAATCTTAAATGCTTTATTTGATTCAGGAGCGAGTCATTCATTTATTGCATTTGAAAAGGCCCATGAATTAAAATTGAGAATGGTGGTTCTAGGTTATGATTTGAAAGTATATAATGCTACTCATGAAGCTATGGTGACTAGGATAGAATGTCCACAAGTTCCTTTTCGAGTGCAACAGCGTGAATTTGTGCATGATTTGATTTGTTTGCCTATGACTGGTCTTGATCTCATTTTGGGATTGGATTGGTTATCCAAGAATCATGTTTTACTTGATTGTTCTGAAAAGTCAGTACAGTTTATGCCGGAAGGGTCAGAAGCACCGGTTGTGGTGAATAGTTACTATTTGAATTCTATGATAGTAAACTGTTCTGGAACTGAATGTCAGGGTATTATGTTATTAACTGCGGGAGTATCAGGTGATGATCAGAGTTTAGAGCAAATTCCGGTTGTATGTGAATTTCCAGATGTGTTTCCGGATGATATTAATGAATTTCCACCTAATCGGGAAGTTGAATTCGAAATTGAGTTGGCGCCTGGAGCCGGTCCGATTTCAATTACTCCTTATAGGATGTCGCCTTTAGAAATGGCTGAACTGAAGGCTCAGCTGGAAGATCTGTTGGGTAAGCATTTTATCCGACCAAGTGTTTCTCCGTGGGGAGCGCCAATGTTACTAGTAAAGAAGAAGGATGGGAGTATGCGGCTGTGTGTCGATTATCGGCAATTGAATAAGATCACTGTGAAGAATAAATATCCGTTGCCTAGAATCGATGATCTAATGGATCAGCTACAGGGTGCCAGTGTGTTTTCTAAGATTGACCTGCGATCCGGATATCATCAGATAAGGGTTAGAGACGAGGATATTCCGAAAACTGCTTTCAGGACACGTTATGGTCATTATGAGTATACAGTGATGTCTTTCGGGTTAACTAATGCCCCGGCAGTATTTATGGATTATATGAACAGGATTTTTCGACCGTATCTGGACAAGTTTGTTATTGTCTTCATTGATGACATTCTTGTTTATTCTAAGACTGAAGAGGAACATGCTGATCATTTGCGAACTGTGCTGCAAATTCTGAGAGACAGGAAGTTATATGCTAAGTTATCTAAATGTGAGTTCTGGAAGAGTGAAGTAAAGTTTCTCGGCCACGTGGTGAGTAAGCAGGGGATAGCTGTGGATCCTGCTAAGGTGGAAGCAGTGATGAATTGGGAGCGACCAACTTCAGTGACAGAGATCAGGAGTTTCCTAGGTTTGGCGGGGTATTATCGGAGATTCATTGAGGGATTTTCGCAGCTCGCCTTACCTTTAACTAAGTTGACTAGGAAGGATACACCTTTTATCTGGACTCCGGAATGTGAAGAGAGTTTCCAGGCATTAAAGCACAGGTTGACTACTGCACCTGTATTGGTATTACCTGAACCAAGTGAACCGTTTTCAGAACTTCTGAAGGCTCATCAAGATAGTGAAGCGTTACGTAAGGTATTACCAGCAGTTGAACAGGGAAAACAGTGGAGAGTGTCAGAAGGTCATGATGGTTTATGGAGGTTCAAGAACCGGATTATTGTGCCTAATGTTGGAGACCTACGACAAAGTATCTTGAAGGAAGCTCACAAGAGCGGGTTTTCAATTCACCCAGGGAGCACTAAAATGTATCAAGATCTGAAAGCGATGTTCTGGTGGCCAGGTATGACGAATGATGTGGCATTGTATGTATCTAAATGTTTAACGTGTCAGAAGGTTAAGATTGAGCATCAGAGACCATCAGGGACCCTTCAGCCTTTGGAGATTCCACAATGGAAATGGGAGAGTAT
>NC_029788.2:107847669-107857246 GCF_000816755.2 Arachis ipaensis
ACCTTATATATTATGTGTGTGGCACCTTTACCATACTGAGAACCTCCGGTTCTCATTCCATACTATGTTGTTATTTTTCAGATGCAGGTCGGGAGCCATCTCGTTAGGCGTCTGGACTCTTGAAGCGGAGTGGTTACTGGGATATTTTGTTATGCTATGATGTATATATATGTACTTAGTTTTCTCTCCGCATGATTTATTCTTTTTGATCCTCTTAGAGGTTTATGGAGAGGCAGGATTGTGTATATGTACTTTTGGGTTTTGGATATGTAGGTATATATATGTGTAAATATTCTCCGGCCAGTCTTGACTTCGCAGGCTGAGTTAGGAGCTTGATATTTTGTATCTTTGGCACTCTATTCCTACTTCTGTTATCTTATGTTTGACAGTTACAGTTTTCTTAGCATGCAAGTTAACTCGTTCCTTGAGCGTTGCGCTTTTATATCGCGATTTTTATTTTCCCTATCCTTCAAGGCTCCTAGCATATTATAACTCTTCTGCTATTATATGTACTTATTTTATTTTCGAGGTCGTAATACCACATCACCTCTGTTTTACGACTTAAGCGTAAAGCTTTGTGTGGTAGGGTGTTACATGCTGCACCCCGGTGAACTCTATAAAAATTATAGAGTTCGCCTTACCCCCAACGAACTCCACTCGAATTTTAAAAACCCACGTTTTTAATCCATATCATCAACTCCAAAATAGTATATAGATCTCCAAACAGTATATAGGAGTACACAAAAATATACAGACATTAAGCATCGCTTCTTCAAGGAGATTTTTAATTATGAATTAAAAAAAAAACAAGTTATATTTAATAATGGCAACCATTATCATCGTCTCCAAAAATACACAGGTGCACCGGAATAAGCCATATTTAACAAGGATTTTTTTAATTTTAAATTAAAAAAATAACTATTTTCCAAAAATAAAATACGACTTATTCCTGTGTACTCTCATGTACTCTGGAAATGATGATAATGGTTACCATTGTTAACTTTCTAAACTCAATCTGATATATTTGAAGTGAAGTTCGTCGAGGTGCGACGAACTTGCCCAATTGCCAAAAAAAATCGTATTTAGGAAATTAAAATTCAAAAATCATGTTTGAGAAAATAATAATTTTTTATTTTATTTTAGTGAGAAAACCATTATTATTCAGTAAATATTCTGTGAATATAAAATAAGAATTGTTTTACTAACTTAAAAAGTTATTCCTGCCTTTAATAATAAAGTCTTAATTTTTTTTAAAATCAAATAAACTAAACCAATCCAAATAGCAATAGTTTGGATTGGATCGAATCAGATTTAAAAATAAAATCAAATGGATTCAATCCAAATACAACAAATTATATATTTCGAATCATATTATTTTTCTTTTAAAACCTATCCAAACACCTCTTGCTGTACAACTTACTTATGATTTCTGGTACATGATTACTGCTAATTATTCTATTTACTGGCCCACTTTTTTATTCTAATTCAAAAAAAGTGTTGTAATTATTGATGTTGTTCAACTGGATTAAATTTTCATGCAGTGTCTCTCCCAGGCTATGAATTATTAGAAACAAAGCACACTGTATGAAACAAATGGTACAAAACATTGGTGTTCATACGAAGAGGAAGTTGTTTGTTTTGTGGTGGTTGTTTTGTTTTGACAATGTCTTTCTACATGTTTGTTTTTTTTAAGAATCTGTTGTAAATATCTTGTGACAAGTTATTTATTTTTTTAATAGCAATACCGAAGGAAAACATTTAATTAATCGTAGGATATTTGTCTCATCGCCTCCTTTTGGATCGAGTATGTTAACAACAATCTAAAAAAATAGATTAAAGAGACGGGAAATTGACTTGCAAATGTGATTCCATTTTTAGGAACGGAAATGTCAACAATAGCTTTTGGGAACGGGAGCTTCGCCCAACAAAACCCCATGCTTCAAGAGTTCCTTTTTGCCAGCACTTTCTTTCTCCACCTAAGAGTCACTTTGTCAGTATTTGGGACTACTATCCCAGGATATTCGCAATGTAAAATAATATTTCACGTACATCCAATTATATATTACAACTTCAATATAAAATAATTATTTCTCACACTTATTACATGAACAGTAAATTAATATCCTAAAATTGGATATTATTGAATAATTATATATAATAATATTTTACTATATCAATGCATTAAAATTAAAATGTGTAATTTATATAATATCTTTTAACTAGACGACAATTAGCAGGCTTGTTCAATTTTGTGCAGACCAAGAATATAGCTATCACTACAAGAAAAATCACTTTTAGCGGCCATTTATTTTGTTTTTAGCGGCAATAAAAATAGCTGCTAATACATTTACCGGCAGTTAGACATTAGCCGTCTTATGCTTCGTCGCTAAAAGGTTTTAATGGCAATTATAATATTTGCCGGTAAAGACCTTTTTAATGGCCGCAAAAAGTATATAACTTTTAGCAACCATTTTCTTGGCAATTTATATGGCCACCAAAAGTAATTCTAAGATTGCAATGTTATTCACTTTTAGTAGCCATTACTATTGCCGCCAAAACCTATTTTACCAACAATTTATATGGCCACTAAAAATTATTCTAAAATTATAATGTTATTCACTTTTTGTTGTCATTACTATTTCTACTAAAATCTTAAGACTTTTTTTAGTTATATTATACTCATTTTCTTAGAAGCAACTAACTATTTTTTTCCTAGAATCTCAATTATTTTTGTCAACAATTATTATCATTATGCATAATATAAACATACTGAAATTAATTACTACAAAATGAGATATTTCATTAAACTCAAATATTGGTACATAAATTTCTCTTAAAAAGTAATAAATAATGTTATAAATCTAAACAACAAAAAATACGACGAGCCTATAATTATGCTAAAAGTAATATTATAAACATTATAGTCACCAAACACATTGACAGAGTAATAATGTTAACTTCAAAATGAAATATTATGCTACAAAATGGTAAACTTGGCATCTTTAGACTCAAGGAAAGGCCAAAGCTTCACCAGGTTTAGAATCAATAGCCATGTCCATGCAAGCAACAAAGAAGTGTTGATGAATCAGAGCATATAGACTTGGAGCAATCATGGTTCCATATTTTTAAAGCTCTCCAGGCATCAATGCTCATAAGCTGAGAATTCCAATAAGCTTAACTTCGGCTTCAATCTTTCCATCCTGGAGCAACAAAAACCATCACTTTCAATAATGTTTAAAGAGTGGTCACTTGATATTAGTGAATTTGTGCAACAAGAAAAAAAGCAAATCAAACTGTGATATTCTACTTGCCTGATAAAAATGCCAAAAAAATGCATACTCATAGTTAGCCACCGTGCATAGAAACGACACTGAAAGCTTTCTAGACCTTCGAACTTTTGCTAAGCCAATTTTCCAGTCTTGATGCTTCCAAAGAATTCCATGATCCTCTTCATGCAAACATACACAAAGATAGGAATAAAAAAAGTGCCAACATAAATTTATAAGCTTTTGAGTCTGCAATAAACACCAATAAATTACACTAAAAAGGTAGGAATGAAAGAAGTGCCAACATACACAAAGATGTTTTCAAGAGAATAAATGAGACATTTGAAATTTGTTAATATAAATAAAGATCATTCATCTAATGCATTTATCCGTTAAGTTCCTAGAACACAGAAGTACACTTGTTATTACCTGATAATAGAATTTCAGTTCCTCTTGACTGCTAATAATTTCTATGTCAGAATTTCTGGCAGATCCATTTCCAAAATCAAGAAACAATGATTGTCCTAGAAAGTCTTCCAATAGTGGACTTTGTATGTGCTCCATCTTTATATATATATACAAAATGAGTGTCTAAAAAGTGTAAGGTCTAATTTTTCACTTAAAACTATTTAGTTCAAATATAGTTCTATTCTTATTTTTGTAGTAGTCTTAGCAATTTTTACTTGATTGATTAAAGAAACTTTTAACTTCAAAGTTTGAACAAATATATACTATATACATGCATGATTAAATTGAATTCAGGTTTATTATCTAACCAGCTTTCATTCTTTTTCACTCTTACACAAGGATTGATATTATTTTCAAAGTTGTAGAAATATATGTTGTGTCATAAAATGAATTCTATTTTTTATTCAATTATTGCAACGTTGTAGAAATATATTTGAAGTTCAATGATTAGGTACTTTATCCTATGTAGCATATATCTATCTGTTCAACGCTTCACTAAAGGGATGAAGCTTACTAGCTAGAATGTGCAATTTAGTACTTTTCCTCTTTCAAACATGGAAATTAAATGATGATATATAATTATATATATGTTCATGTCCTTGATAGTTGTACTTTGATTTTACCTTTGTAGAGATAAAATACTTTATTTCTGTTTCTGGAAACACAAATAGCCTAAAGAATTAAAAAATACACCAAATCAATCAAATTTAAAGAAACACGAGTCCAATGCTAACAATGGTTATAAGGTTAATGACAGAGTCAATTCATACATATCATTAATCACTTTGTCTTCTGAAAAAGCAAGTTACTTTGCTCAAACCCAAAATGGAACAAATATCAGAGAAAACAAATTACCTGCAATATAACTAGGATGCAATTGGAAAAAAAAAAAGAAGAGAAGGGGATTTTAAAAGTAGCATAAGGTGAAATGAAAGAGATTAATAACCTGCCACTGAAGATACTCCATCATTGATAATTTTACGTTCGTCTTCTTGTTGGCTTCAAAGAAAAAAGGGGTATCATATAAATTGATTATTAACCAAAGCACATTTACAAATAATGCACTTAAAAAATTAAAATTTTGTTATAAATCAAACAAAACAAACAACAAAATTTTTTATCTCAATATAAACTATGACTCAATAAAATTTTCCATTTTGTTTGTTCACTTTTGGACATGGTAATTGATATTTCCATCAAAACATTAGCTACAAATTGCAGCTTAAAAAAATAATTCGACCCCCTCCAGTCATCAGAATTTACTTACAAAAAGAACAGACTTGTTGAAGTGCTGTCACCCCTTTGTCAGTACAACCTGCAACAACCTTTATCTTTGAGCAGTTGAGTTTTCTTTTCATTAACAAATTTGCCAAGTGAACCTTCTACTATACTGCATTGAGAAAAGAGTACAAGAGCAAGAAGTGGATTAGTTAACTAAACAAATTCAGAAAGATAATTCAATAAAACATACTTTTAACATGCAATTTAAAAAACAAGTAATAGGTCATGGATTTATCATAGACATCATACTAATGTACAAAAGAGAGTGAATTTTGTAACATTAAAGCCCAATTTGCTCATTTCTTAAGTCCGCAATAAGGGAAAAATGCTCTTGCCTTTGAACGGTACTCAATCCTGGTTGCTTTTGCCACCCATCAAAAGATGCCCCGTGGTATGAAAGAACAATTTTGAAAGTCACTCGCCCACCTTCCATGGCGATCTTCAGATGAAACACTTTCCAACTTAGTCTCATCAGAAAGTGCTGGAATTCTAGTATCATTATGATCAAGAACTGTCTGTTAGAAAGTCATAAATCAAGACAATAAACACACAAATACTTGAAGATAATCAATCGCGCATACATAATCATGCATGATCTTCAAGAAGCACATAGCATCAAAGTGTATCAAACCTCAAAGGAAAATGTTCTTCTAAGTTGAACCACCTTGAGCTGGGAAAAAAAGAAAAAGAAAAATGTTCTTCCTTCTTTTTTCTCTTTCTCTTCTTTTTCTTTGTTGATCAAAGTCAAATAGAATTATGCAAAATCCCTTGAATCAAGGTACTCCTCTTCATCCAACAATTTCTATGCTAGCTAAAATGCATTGTAAATTACATGTTTACCTATTTCTTTCAAAAGCTGATTTTCTTTTTTATTTTTCATTTTCATTTTCAATTTCTCCCTCACTTCAAAGTCTTCCTTAGTTGTCATTCCACTCAAACTAAGATTCATAAATATAACAAACAAAAGCATTTGGTGGAGCAATAGTAATAAACATGTGTGAGAAAAGAGAATAGTACCGGTGATGTGGTAAGCTCAACACAGCAACTAGAAGAAAAACAAGAAATCGGCGAGAATGCAGTAGTAAGAGGAGCTGCCATTGGAGAAAAAGAGAACAAACTGAAATATAAAAAAATCAAAATAATTAGGAAGATTCACGTTATTATAACCTAATTTCATAACAAATTTGGCCGTTCACTAAGCTTCAACGTTAAAACGACGAACAATTGCGATCGGAAGCTATGATCTCCACCGCTTTCGGAGTAGTTGGAGAAGGTGTAGTTGTTGCCGAAATCCACAGCTACAAGTTGTCAGCAATTCTACTCAGAAGGATGATGCAGCAACAGAGGCTCTGGAACTGGAGGACGTTGGCGATGGTGGATCTGAGACAACTGAGGTGGAGAATAGATGAAACATAAATCGAGATGCAGTTTGAATGAGTGGAAAAGAGTAATTGGCGGTGGCAAGGCCTACGGCGGCGGTAATCGGCGATGGAAGGAAGTGAGTTCGACGGAAGAGAGTTTTGTGGCTTTACCCAGGGCATGAACTTTTTACCCAGAAACATGAACATAGCTTTTTTATTTTCTCTTTTTTTTTTCAATCAATTTACTTTAAGAACACCTTTTACCGGTAATAATATTAATGGCCGTTATTAATTTTGAAAAAATTAAAAATAAAAGTACAAAGATAATAATTTAGTGGCAATAATAATTACCATTATAACATATATTAATAATGACAAATATATAATGGCCACAAAAACATAGGTTAAATTAAAAAAATAGTAACCATTGTATTATGGCCGCTAAAATTTTTTCGCTAAAAATGATTTTTGTTGTAGTGTACGGTGCTATGTACGTATGACCTAAGTTCCTACATTAAATTATAAGGTATACCAATTTTGATGATCCTTTACTCATAAGCTTATTTTGTGATTGATTTCATTTTGTTTGAAATTTATTTTATTTTATTTTTTCGTGCAAAAGAAGTAATATATGATGGGCAGATCAATGGAGAATGTTGGATCTGAGTTCGAAGATTTTGAGACAGTGGTGATACTATTTTACTTTAAGATCCTAAAGAAGATTCATGCATGATGATTTGATGAAAAGATAAAAACAATATATCTTTTTCACTAATGACTGCGAATTTCAATTTTTAAAGATTGTACGTAAAATTGTGTTGCAAAATCCCTTATAGAATTAAATAAAACATGTGTTGGTCTTTCCTTTGTAAATATGTAATACTAATGTCTCAACTCTAAAGCTATAAATAAAAGTCAAGTCATATAGATACATTCTTATAGTATGTATTAAAGTTAACAAAAATAATACAAAAATACAGTGAATAAGTGGAACTTAATGAAATGATTGGATTTGAAATTTATTCTAAAATTTTTGTAATTTGTTCTTTCGTATGATACATTCTTTGTATGAGAAATACGTAAAATATGAAAAAAATCTTTGCCTAAATCATAAAAAATTTTCTTTTTCCATTCCTGAACCATATGTTCATCATCAACTAACCAAAGATGCTTTCCAATTTTTACCCAAGATCTATGGAGACAAGGTTAACCTTCTCCTTCAAGAGAGTTGGGTCCTATTGTAACACCCTAACTACCAGAGCTCACACTTCCGGCTGCGCGACTCTGATAGCTCGGACATTACGACGACACTTATACTATTTAATACTAAAAATATGAGCCTGTTTAAAACTTTAAACCGCAATACCGCTCCCAAAAATACTTTCGTTCGATAACGTACATCCATAAATACCATACAACGTACAAAAACTCATAAAGAGTACATCCATATATATACATCAGCCAATATTCATATCATACACAGCCATTCTGGCTCACGGTTCAATCCAAAACCAACCAATATGTATAATCATACACAGCCATTCCGGCTCACAACAAAACAGCACTTCCACCATTCAACATCATTAAATTCATGAAGTCGGCATTTAAGCCATAAATCATTTTCTCAATTCATTTCACTTTGAAATCGAGTTTCAACTCTTTTCAGCCTTGGCTTTAAAGATCTCATTTCTCAAATCATCTCAGGCTCATAAGCCACTTTTACTCAAGGTAAATTCCCCTTTGAAAACAATGCCACTCTCGGCATCCTCTTTCCAAACTTCCATAACCATGGCAAGTTAAAGATTTATTTTGAAACATTCAAAATCATCCATTCAACAATGGGATTTTATAACAAAGTTTCTCGGCAGAGTCCCAAGTATTTAGGGGAGAATAACATATCTCATTTCGCCAAATTCATTTAAAATCATTAAAACATTGGCTTTATGATTTGAGTAAGAAAATAGGATCTAAGCCAAACCGAGTCACGTAACCTTTACTTCTTTCAAAACCATTTCCTTTACTTAAACAAAACCGGCTTCAATTCCATAATTAAATCTGAAGCGTTTCAAACTGATAAGAGAATCATTTTCGTTGTGTTAAACTAGAGTTCAAAAGATACTTTGAATCTTATTTAAAACGTCAAAATAATGAGGCTTATCAATCGAAATCCAATTCCTTTTAAAATCACGAAAACTCTCCCAAGGGACAATCTTTGTGTTTAATAGAGAAAAACATAAACCCGTTTTACCTTTTAAAACAGCCTCAAAGCAAAATTCTCTTTCAAATGAATTGTACCCAAAGACATACTGTTCTTCTTAGAAAATAAGGATAAATCATGATTCTCTTTTCAATAATTCTTTCAAAGCATAACTTCATTGCTTTCTTAATTGCTCCAAGTAAAGGTAATAAAGAAGCCATAATTTCACAATCCTCAAAATAGATAGGAAAGGCATTAAACTCAAAATTCCCCAATTAACATCTCAAATAAGGACTCGGATTCTATAGAAATTTCGGCAGCACCTCCCCTAAAACTTGGACTTTTGCCACCCGGTTCGGGTCCCAACTAAACCGTTTCTCATTCCTTTTCAACAGCTCAAAACCTCAAAATCCCGGCAGCCAAAACCTCTGTTCCAAGCCACTTTCGCAACAGTCTCAACAACTCTAATCGTAACATACAACAACCGAAACTCAATCTTATAGCAATTAACGCCATAAACCTCAGCGTGAGATTACAGAACAGTAACGAAAGGGCTTTCAAATCGAAACGCTTACCGAACCGAAGAAGGAATGGCTAAACCGGAACAGCGGCGGTCTCCGAACCGGTTCGGCAGCAGCCCGGCAGCCACCTCAAGTAGTAGCGGTGACCAGACTCCGGCAATGGCGCCTGGAACCCACATACAGAGACGTTAAAGCTTCCAAAATCTTAAACGAATGAAGACCGAATTCAAAAACCCTTACCGGAAGAGTTTTCCGGCGACGGCAGCGGGGTTTTCCGGCGGCCAGGCATGGCGGCGCGACTCAACACAACCAGGCAAAGCGGCGGCAACCTCCAGCAACTCCGGTGAGCTTCCTCAACGACGGTGACGGCCGGAGCTTCGGCGGTGCTAACCGAGGCTTACCGGCGGTAGGAACGGCGGCGATAGCTTCGTGCAGCACGGCGGCGCCTGTCTTTTCCCCCACCGCGAGCTCTCTGTCTCTCTC
>NC_029788.2:107857374-107863582 GCF_000816755.2 Arachis ipaensis
TAGCGCGGGCAGCCGCGGCACCCAGGTGCGACGGCGACGGCGCAAGACAGCGCCCTCTCCTCTTCTTCTCTCGCGCCAGCTTCGATGGATCAACAGTGGCGGAGACGGCGCGAGTTCTCCCTCTTCTCCATGGCACAGTGGCGGTGGCGACGTGGTGGCGCAACGGTGGTGGTTCCAGGTCAACAGAAACGCGTGATGGAGGTGGCGGCAAAGGCCCCCTCCCCTCCTTCTCCTCCGATCTCCTCTACTCCCCCTCAGATCTCTTTCTTTCTTTCTTTGTTTTCTGTTTCTTTCAGGGAACACAAAGGAAACTCAGCGTGTGTTGCTGCTGCTGAGAGAAAGGAAAGGTTGGGGGTGTGGCTAAAGGGAACCGGGTCATGGGTTAGGGTTTCTTTTTTCAAAAATTAGGGTTAGGGACATTTTTGTAATTTCAAATAAAAATAGGGATATTATAGTAATTAGAAATAAATTCTAATCCATTAATAATAATGTATAAAAATACTATTTGCTCATCAATTTCATAAATTATTTTCAATAAAATGTCCCCACCAAATAATTAGAAATAATATACTTATTTTCTTCATTTTCCAAAATAGTAATATCAATATTCTAAAATATTACTTATCCAATCCAAATCATTATAAAATACTTATTATTTTATAACTATCAACTTTATAATTCAAATATAGAAAATAATCCAATAATTATAAAATTGGATAATAATCATAGCTTATCTTAAATCCAATAAATCAAAACTTGCATTAATTATCTTTAATAAAATAATTTCTGAAATTAAGGCTATAAATAACCATATGATTTTGAGACTTGATCATAATAAGACTTTTCAAAAGTTCTGGGTCTTACACCTATAACATCAAAGAACCCAAAATCTCAACATTTTACCCATGAAACTCGAAAACAAGGGCTGGAATTTCGAAGAATAAAATGTGGCTTACCTCAAAATTGATTGTATGGGTTTTATAGAGCTCTCCGCGGCGAACACGTGGCCGCAAACGGTGCGGCAATTGGAGCTCTAGATCAAAAGTTATGGTGATTTGAAGATCAAGTGAGAGATAGAACTTGAGAGAGTGTTCTTCCCTTCCTCTCCACCATTTCAGCGTGAATGAGAGTGTTGTGAGGAGAGAGAGTACTGAAAACTAGGGTTTTGGTTTAGTTTAGTTGGGCCAAGGGCCCACTTTGGGTCCGGTTGGCCCGATTTGGCCTGTTCGGTCCAAACTTGGTCCGATTTCTATAAAATTGGTACCGAAATTCTCGTCTCAATCTCCTCTATCATATTAAGCTATAAAAATAACATTTTTGGCTTTCTAGAATAAATTCTTATTTATGGGTTAATTAGCCGTTAATTAACCGGGTCTTACATTTATGATGTCTCAAAGTTTTTCAATCATCCTATTTATAATGGTTTTATAGAATAGAAGTTGACAATATTCATGGCAAATATGGAAGGACAACAAACAAAATTTTAGAATAAATTTTCAAGTCAAAATGCATTAAATGAGAATATTCTTTTTATTATGGGGCACGACTTTTATAAAATTTAGTGTAAAAAATGAACAAGTTGAATAATAGTAATTAATGTCCTGCTTTATATTAAATTCCACCCTTTAAATTCTACTCTTTATACTTTTTTTCTTTCAATTGGGTTCCTACACTGCTATTAGTTTTATAGTTAAGTTCTTCATAGTGTAAAAAATAATAGAGTTAACTGAATATTTCTTTACGAATTGAAGGTATTCATAATTAAAAATCTAACTAGATCTTTGACTACTTGTATCTTGGGAAAAATATTTTGTTAATTTTAACGTTTTTTATATAAAAGGGATCTATTTATAAAATTAAAAGTAGTATAAGACTCAATTAAATATATATATATATATATACCTAATAAAAAATTTATTGAAACTATAGGGATCAAAAGAATAATCAAACCTATTGTATATTAGTATTATTGCATTCTATCCATCATGAAAAAAAATAGTTTCTTTTTTCTGGTTTAAAAGCTTGGCTTGTTTAGGTGAGTTTTTGAGAAAAAAAAAACTGGAGTTGTTTTTTTTTATTTTTTAGAAAAGTAAAAGTAATTTTATGTTTAGATATTTCATGCAAAAATACCTTTTTATCTATCAATTATGTTTAGAAACAATAATATAAAAGTACTTTTTGTTTATTTATTATGTAAAATAAATCTATTTTAAGAAAAAATATCTTTTTAAAAATATGTAAATTATGCTTGTTTGGGTGTCATTAAATAGATAAAAAAATTATTAAAAAAGATCTTTTTTTAAATATTTGATAAATCTTTAATAGTATAACAAAAAAGTACTTCTATATTGTTATACCCAAACATAATTTATTGATAAAAAAATCTTTTTGTATGATATATCCAAACATAAAATTACTTTTATTTATTTTAAAAAAATCTTTTAAAAAAAGATAACTCGAAAAAATATAATTTTTTAGACTAGTTCTTCAAGGGATTACATTATTTATCATGTAATATTTTAATATAAAATACTTATTTTTTTTCTCTAAAATTTAAAAAGCTTTGGTTTTAGCTTCTGTAGTTAATTTGTTCCGTTAAGTATTTGATCTAACACGTTAAATAGTAATGTGACCAGCTGGATTGTTAATATGGCAAGATGTACTATATAAATATTTAACAAAAACGCTAATCCAATCCAATTTAAATTAAAAATAAATTAAAATTGCGTTAAATTAAATTAGATTATATTTCATTTTTAACAAATTAAACTACATAGATTAGATCGAATTTTATACTCACTTCTCAAAACTAAACCAATTTAAAAAATGTGATATAATATTATTATTTTATTATTAAATTTAAACCGAACATATAATATATATAATTTTTTATCTATTTTTATCTTATTTATATATTATTATTTGGATATTTTTTTAATAAAATAAAAAAATTATTATTTCCCCAAACACGATTTTTGAACTTTAATTTTCAAATACGATTTTTTTAGAGCAAGTTCGCCGCACCCCGCGAACTCTATAAAAATTATAGGGTTCGCATAACACCGGCGAACTCCACTCAAATTTTTGAAAACCCACATTTTTAATCCATATCATCGTCTCCAAAATAGTATATAGATCTCCAACCAGTATATAAAGTATATAAGAGTACACAAAAATACACCGACAATAAGCATGGCTTCTTCAAGGATTTTTTTAATTATAAATAAAAAAAATCATATTTAACAATGGTAATCATTATCATCATCTCCAAGAGAGGGAATCTTATGATATGTTAGGAATCTCTTATGAAAATCATCCGCGTCTGAATTTTCATTGCACACGGCTTTCCCTATGTATACATCTAAACCTGAGTTACTTATCCAGAAGAATACTCTCCAAAAGTCAAATACTCAGTGTTGATGAATCTCAAATCCCTTTCTTATAGTGAATGAAAAAAAAGATTCTATTTTTTCATAAGATTTAATAAATGAAATAATCGGACTAGAACCAACAGAATTCTACCCATTGGTTCTATTCTCGATTCATAACTAGAAAGTTTTTCGGGCCCTTTGAGGCAAGAAACTCTCAAGTACGGTTCTAAGGGAAGGAATTTACTCAAGACCTTTGGTCTCTACCCGGACCTGATGAAAAAAATGGGATCACTTCTTATGGACTCGTTGAGAATGATTCTGATCTAGTTCATGGCCTATTAGAAGTAGAAGGGGTCTCGTCGAAAATCTGGTTGTTGTGCATAACGTATTAAAGCATAGAAAAATGAATTTGAATATTCAATAGGAGTAATATATATATTTTTTTCATTGGATCCTTTTTAGTGGATCGTAGAGAAGCGGCCATAAACTGGATAGTCTTGACCAATTTGAAAGATCATTTAATGTAGTTGAAATAACTGAAACCCTTCTTATTGGATGGCCGTGATACTTCCCAAAAATCGAAATTCTTGATCAATGGAAGATATTGGCAGAATCTTTTGAGTCTTCCAATGTATCATTTCTGAGTCTAATGGAACACAGGTACACTGGAATAAGCCATATTTAACAAGAATTTTTTTAATTTTATATTAAAAAAAATAACTATTTCCCAAAAAGAAAATACCACTTATTACGGTATACTCTCATGTACTCTGGAGACAATGATAATGGTTACCATTGTTAACTTTCTAAACTCAATCTGATATATTTAAAGTGAGGCGAACTTGCCCAAATGCCAAAAAAATCATATTTAAAAAATTAAAGTTCAAAAGTCATGTTTGAGGAAATAATAATTTTTTTATTTTATTTTAGTGAAAAAACCATTATTATTTGATAAATATTTTGTGAATATAAAATAAGAATTGTTTTACTAACTTAAAAAGTTATTCCTACTTTTAATAATAAAGTCTTAATTTTTTTAAAATCAAATAAATTAAACCAATCCAAATAGCAATAATTTGGATTGGATTGAATCAAATTTAAAAATAAAATAAAATCGATTCAATCCAAATGCAACAAATTATATATTTCGGATCATATTATTTTTTTTTTAAAACCTACCCAAACACCTCTTGGTGAACAAATTACGTAGGATTTCTGGTACATGATTACTTCCTAATTATTCTATTCATTGGCCCACTTTTTTATTCTAATTCAAAAAAAGTGTTGTAATTATTGATGTTGTTAAACTGGATTAAATGTTCATGCATTGTCTCTCTCGGGCTATGGATTATTAGAAACAAAGCGCACTGTATGAAACAAATGGTATAAAACATTGGTGTTCATACGAAGAGGTGGTTGTTTGTTTTGTAGTGGTTGTTTTGTTTTGACAATAATGTCTTTTTACATGTTTGTATTTTTTAAGAATCTGTTGTAAATATTTTGTGACAAGTTATTTATTTTTTAATGACAATACCAAAGGAAACATTTAATTAATCGTAGGATATTTGTCTCATCGCCTCCTTTTGGATCGAATATGTTAACAACAATCTAAAAAAATATATTAAAGAGACGGGAAATTGACTTGCAAAATGTGATTCCATTTTTAGGAACGGAAATGCCAACAATAGCTTTTGGGAACGGGAGCTTCACCCGGCAAAACCCCATGCTTCAAGAGTTCCTTTCTGCCAGCACTTTCTTTCTCCACCTAAGAGTCACTTTGTCAATATTTGGGACTACTATCCCAGGATACTCGCAATTTAAAAAAATATTTCACGTACATCCAATTATATATTACAACTTCAATATAAAATAATTATTTCTCACACTTATTACATGAACAGTAAATTAATATCCTAAAATTGGATATTATTGAATAATTATATATAATATCTTTTAAAATGTGTAATTTATATAATATCTTTTAACTAGATGACAATTAGCAGGCTTGTTCAATTTTGTGCAGACCAAGAATATAGCTATGGTGCTATGTATGTATGACCTAAGTTCCTTGTAAGACCCGGTTAATTAATGGTTAATTAACCCATAAATGAGAATTTATTCTAGAAAGCCAAAAATGTTATTTTTATAGCTAAATGTGATAGAGGAAATTGAGACGAGAATTTCGGTACCAATTTTATAGAAATCGGACCAAGATTGGACCGAATGGGCCAAACCGGACCAACCGGACCCAAAGTGGGCCCTTGGCCCAACATAACTAAACCAAAACCCTAGTTTTCAGCACTCTCTCTCTCCTCACACAACACCAAACACGCTGAAAAAGAGAGGAAATGGGGGAAGAACACTCTCTCAAACCTCTATCTCTCACTTGATCTTCAAACCACCATAACTTTTGATCTAGAGCTCCGATTGCCGCTCCGTTTGCGGCCACGCGTTCACCGCGGAGAGCTCTACAAAACCCATACAATCAATCTTGAGGTAATCCACATTTTACTGTTCGAAATTCCAGCCCTTGATTTCGAGTTTCATGAGCAAAAATGTTGAGATTTTGGGTTCTTTGATGTTATAGGACCCAACTCTCTTGAAGGAGAAGGTTAATCTTGTCTCCTTGGACCTTGGGTGTGGTAAGATTCTCAACCCTAGTGTGATTTTGTTGTTCTATGATGTGTGGGTTTTGAGATGTTGTGTATGGGTATGATGGTTGTGGCTTAGGTTGTGTATGTGTGGGTATTGGAGCTTGATTGGTGACTTTGAAAAGCTTGGAAAGGGTTTGGTGGTGAAAAATCTGTTCTTGGAGGTGTTGAGACCTTGAGAGCTTG
>NC_029788.2:107870622-107871452 GCF_000816755.2 Arachis ipaensis
AATCTGTGAATTCTGCAGCTTTTAACTTAGAAAATTTTTAGCAGAATGACCCCTTGCGCGTGGGCGTACCTGGCGCGTACGCGCCGATCTTCCAGAAAGCGCCATCCACGCGTGCGCGTGATGTGCGCGGGCGTGCCGATTGTGCTGCACCCAATGCCCAGCCATTTTTCAGAGAGTTATGCCAGAACTGTGCCAGTGTTGTGCCTGGGGCACGAGAACACCTGCGCGTACGCGTGGTTGGCGCGTGCGCGTCGATTGGCAAATCTTTAATCCACGCGTTAGCGTGCATGACGCTTGCGCGTCGATGAGTTTTTGAGGCCATCGTGGAGTGCGCGTACGCGTGGCCCTGTTTTCATCCCAAAGTTGATTTTTGAGTTTTAAAAGCCAAATCTCATACTTCTAAGCCTCTGATCTCACCATTTATGTCTTAAATCATTATGACATGCCTAGCTATTAAAAAGGGGCTAGTGAATGAGGTAACTTGCGAGTGAAGCAAGGGAAAAATGAATGATCAATGAGGATCAAGATGATTATGTGAGATGCGGAGGATGGTGGTGGAAGTGCTTGTTAAGCCATGGGCCGAAAGGCTGTAATTGCTAATGAAACGGCTGGTTATGGATTTAACCGTGAGCCGGAAAGGCTGTGTATAATATGAATATTGGCTGGTTCTGGACTGAACCGTGAGCCGGATGGCTGATATGGATGTTGATCCATGGATGAGAATTCATGCATGCTTATGCTGAATTATTGATAATTGAGATTTGCACTTCCACTATCAGAGGCACGAGATCCCTGGGAGGAAGCAGTGGCTAGCCACCACGTGCTCCAGG
>NC_029788.2:107871767-107902510 GCF_000816755.2 Arachis ipaensis
TTTAGATACTTTTATCTCCATTAAATAATACAAACTGTGATGACTCCTTCTAGAGGGGATTTTGGAGAATAGGTTGTATGTATTTGTGTCCCTTTGGGTTTTCCTTGGGGTTTTCCTTATTTTATTATATGTATATATTATTATGCTCGGACCGGTTATCTTCGCAGCCGGATTTTGAGTCTTGATATTCCCGTTTTTGACACTCTTTATATATATGATCTCGCGTTAGTTTATCCCGGTTCGTTACGTTGTCGATCGGAGTGTTGCCCGTTCGAGTTACGGTTTTTGTTTACCCCCTTTTTCTACAAAGGCTCCTAGTTATAATCAATTATTCATACTACTATACGTACTAAATTTTTGTTTTAGAGGTCGTAATACCTTGCCATCTCTGTCTTATGACTTAAGCATAAGACTCTGTATGGTAGGGTGTTACATTCCTACATTAAATTATAAGGTATACCAATTTTGATGATCCTTTACTCATAAGCTTATTTTGTGATTGATTTCATTTTGTTTCAAATTTATTTTATTTTATTTTTTCGTGCAAAAGAAGTAATATATGATGGGCAGATCAATGGAGAATGTTGGATCTGAGTTCGAAGATTTTGAGACAGTGGTGATACTATTTTACTTTAAGATCCTAAAGAAGATTCATGCATGATGATTTGATGAAAAGATAAAAACAACATATCTTTTTCACTAACGACTGCGAATTTCAATTTTTAAAGATTGTACATAAAAATTGTGTTGCAAAATCCCTTATAGAATTAAATAAAACGTGTGTTGGTCTTTCCTTTGTAAATATGTAATACTAATGTCTCAACTCTAAAGCTATAAATAAAAGTCAAGTCATATAGATACATTCTTATAGTATGTATTAAAGTTAACAAAAATAATACAAAAATACAGTGAATAAGTGGAACTTAATGAAATGATTGGATTTGAAATTTATTCTAAATTTTTCATAATTTGTTCTTTCGTATAGATACATTATTTGTATGAGAAATACGTAAAATATGAAAAAAATCTTTGCCTAAATCATAAAAAATTTTCTTTTTCCATTCCTGAACCATATGTTCATCATCAACTAACCAAAGACGCTTTCCAATTTTATCTGAATACTTAACATAAATTTTAATTTTATCTTTTATTATTTAGATATATTTTTATACATTTACTTATTTTTATTCCTTCTATCCTTCAATGATTCCACCACCTCCACCACAGCTAAAAACGCCACCACCACCATTGCTATCACTGGTGCTGCTGCTACCACCTTCACCATATTTATCTTTATCATCAAAAGATCAATTTTGTTGGAAGAAAGAGATGGATCTAAAGGTAATGCTTGAGAAAGTGAATCGCAAGGACTCCTTCAGTTTTGGTAACAAGAAATTTTTTGTATACAAACATGTTGTATATAGCAAACAAATTAAAAGAAAATGTAATTACCTACTCAAGAATCATAATAAAAAGTTTTGGTACTTTATTGACTTGATTTGATATTGTCATGGTTGTTATCACCACCTGTGCATATGAAATTAAAAACCATCGAAATATGTAATGATTTTTGGCATGGCATTGGCAAGAGAAAGGAGCCATTGTTAGCACTAAAGCTATTTAGAGAATACATAAGATTAATAAATTACATGATGTCTCAAAGTTTTTCAATCATCCTATTTATAATGGTTTTATAGAATAGAAGTTGACATTATTCATGGCAAATATGGAAGGACAACAAACAAAATTTTAGAATAAGTTTTCAAGACAAAATGCATTAAATGAGACTATTTTCTTTATTATGGGGCACGACTTTTATAAAATTTAGTGTAAAAAATGAACAAGTTGAATAATAGTAATTAATGTCCTGCTTTACATTAAATTCTACCCTTTAAATTCTACCCTTTATACTTTTCTTTCTTTCAATTGGGTTCCTACATTGCTATTAGTTTTATAATTAAGCTCTTCATAGTGTAAAAAATAATAGAGTTAACTAAATATTTCTTTACAAATTGAAGGTATTCATAATTAAAAATCTAACTAGATCTTTGACTACATGTATCTTGAAAAAAATATTTTGTTAATTTTAATGTTTTTTATATGAAAAGGATCTATTTACAAAATTAAAAGTAGTATAAGACTGGTGCACGAAATTGTGATGTCCAGGCTCAAATAATCCCTGGCAACGTGAGCAACTTGGTATGCGCAATCGTGATTACACTTTAATTATGTAAAATTCATGGCTCTTTCTTTCCCTGGCAATGGCGCCAAGAACAATAAAAGACTAGTAAAATGTCCTATTTATAATAAACTAGCTACTAGGGTTTACATGAGTAAGTAATTGATGCATAAATCCACTTCCGGGGCCCACTTGGTGTGTGCTTGGGCTAGGCTTTGAGTGTTGCACGTGCAGAGGCCATTTGTGGAGTTGAACGCCAGCTTTTGTGCCAGTTTGGGCGTTCAACTCTGGTTTTGGCTCCTTTTCTGGCGCTGGACGCCAGGTTTGGGTAGAAAGCTGGCGTTGAACGCCAGTTTACGTCATCTATTCTTGGCTAAAGTATGAACTATTATATATTGCTGGAAAGCCCTGGATGTCTACTTTCCAACGCAATTAGAAGCGCGCCATTTCGAGTTCTGGTTTTAAGGGTTATTGGCTTTTTGCTCTTGCCTTTTGGTTTTAAGAGCTTTTGGCTTTTTCTGCTTGCTTTTTCTTTTTCTTTCTATCTACTATTTTTTTTCGCCTACTTTTTTTTTTTTCTGCAAGCTTTGCTCTTTGCTACTTTTTCTTGCTTCAAGAATCATTTTTATGATTTTTCAGATTATCAAATAACATGTCTCCTAGTCATCATTCTTTCAAGAGCCAACATATTTAACATTCTTAAACAACAACTTCAAAAGACATATGCACTGTTCAAGCATACATTCAGAAAACAAGAAGCATTGTCACCACATCAATATAATTAAACTAAGTTCAAGGATAAATTCGAAACTCATGTACTTCTTGTTCTTTTGATTTAAAACATTTTTCATTTAAGAGAGGTGATGGATTCATAGGACATTCATAACTTTAAGACACAGTTACTAACTACTAATGATCATGTAATGAAGACACGAACACAGATAGGCACATAACATAGAAAACGAAAAACAGAAGAAATAAGAACAAGGAATGAATCCACCTTAGTGATGGTGGCGTTTCCTTCTTGAGGAACCAATGATGTCCTTGAGCTCTTCTATGTCTCTTCCTTGTCTTTGTTGCTCCTCCCTCATTGCTTTTTGATCTTCTCTTATTGAAGGATGATGGAGTGCTCTTGATGTTCCACCCTTAGTTGCTTCCAATAATTGTGTGGAAGAAAATGTATCCCCTGAGGTATCTCAGGGATCTCTTGATTTGCAGTCAAATGTTCTACCACTGAGCTATAGACCCTTGATGGAAGCTTTTGTCTTCCCTTTCCTCTTTCTAGAGGTTTCTCTGGCCTTAGGTGCCATCAATGGTTATGAAAAAAAAACAAAAAAGCTATGCTTTTACCACACCAAACTTAGAATGTTGCTCGCCCTCGAGCAAAAGAAGAAAGAATAGAAGAATAAGAAGAAGATATGGAGGAGATGGATGGGAGTGTGTATTCAGCCATATGGGTGGGATCGGGTGGGAGAGAGATGTTGAATTTTGAAGGTAGTGGGTGTATGGATGTGAGTGGTAAATGGAAAACAGAAGGGATGATCATGAATGGAAAAAGAGATGATGAGGTAGGTGGGGATCCTGTGGGGTCCACAGATCCTGAGATGATCCTGTGGGGTCCACAGATCTTGAGATGATCCAGTGGGGTCCACAGATCCTTAGGTGTCAAGGCATTTACATCCCTGCACCAATTTAGGCATGTAAAATGCCCTTGCACACAACTCTGGGCGTTCAGCGCCAGGTTGGTGCCCATTTTGGGCGTTCAATGCCCCTTTGCTGCCATTGAACGCCAGAACCATGCTTGTTCTGGGCGTTCAGCGCCAGGATGCTGCCCATTCTGGGCGTTCAGCGCCAGAACCATGCTCTGTTCTGGCGTTGAACGCCAGGCAGATGCTTAGGCGTCCCATTACTCACAGGATTCTTTTCAGAAGTGTACATGAACTGGTTGTTTGCAACCATGTTAATGAGTTCTTGAGCTTCTGCAGGCGTTTTCTTTAGGTGAATGGATCCACCTGCAGAAGTGTCTAGTGACATCTTTGATAGCTCAGATAAACCATCATAGAATATATCCAGGATGGTCCATTCTGAAAGCATGTCAGAGGGACACTTTTTGGTCAACTGTTTGTATCTTTCCCAAGCTTCATAGAGGGATTCACCTTCTTCCTGTCTGAAGGTTTGAACATCAGCTCTAAGCTTGCTCAGCTTTTGAGGAGGAAAGTACTTGGCTAAGAAAGCCGTGACCAGCTTATCCCAAGAGTTCAGGCTGTCTTTGGGTTGAGAATCCAACCATAATCTAGCTCTGTCTCTTACAGCAAAAGGGAAAAGCATGAGCCTGTAGACTTCAGGATCTACTCCATTAGTCTTAATAGTATTACATATCTGCAAGAATTCAATTAAAAACTGAAAAGGATCTTCAGATGGAAGTCCATGAAACTTGCAGTTCTGTTGCATCAGAGAAACTAATTGAGGTTTCAGCTCAAAGTTGTTTGCTCCAATGGCAGGAATAGAGATGCTTCTTCCATGTAAATTGGAATTAGGTGCAGTAAAGTCACCAAGCATCTTCCTTACATTATTATTATTTTCGGCTGACATCTCCTCTTCCTGTTCGGAAATTTCTGAAAGATTATCTCTGGATTGTTGTATTTTAGCTTCTCTTAGTTTCCTTTTCAGAGTCCTTTCAGGTTCTGGATCTGCTTCCACAAGAATGTTCTTATCCTTGCTCCTGCTCATATGACAAAGAAGAGGGCACAGAAATAATAATAATAATAATGGAGATCCTTTATACCACAGTATAGGGATCCCTTTGTAAGTGGAAGAAAAGGGGGAGACAGAGAATGTAATATAATGGAAAAAACACAACTGTGAGGATGGCAGAGATGTAAGATGAGATGTTAGGATATGAATGAATAAATAGAATAAGATGGGAGAGAGAGAATTTTCGAAAAATATTTTTGAAAAAGAGTTAGTGATTTTCGAAAATGGTTTTTGAAAATTGTTAGTATTTTTCGAAATTTTTTTTTAAAATAAAAAATAAAATAAAAAAAAGAATAATTAGTTAATTAAAAAAAATTTTTGAAAAAGGGGGGAGATATTTTCGAAAATTAGAGAGAGAGAGTTAGTTAGGTAGTTTTGAAAAAGTTAAGAAACAAACAAAAAGTTAGTTAGTTAGTTGAAACAAATTTTGAAAAGATAAGAAGTTAGGAAGTTAGAAAAGATATTTTGAAAAAGATAAGATGAGAAGATATTTTTGAAAAGATATGATAGAAATTAGTTTTTGAAAAAAGATTTGATTTTTAAAATCACAATTAATGACTTGATTCATAAGAAATCACAAGATATGATTCTAGAACTCAAAGTTTGAATCTTTCTTAACAAGCAAGTAACAAACTTGAAATTTTTGAATCAAAACATTAATTGTTATTGTTATTTTCGAAAATTTGGTATAAAAATAAGAAAAAGATTTTTGAAAAATATTTTTTGAATTTTCGAAAATAACTAATAATTTTGAAAAATATTTTGATTTTTGAAAAAGATTTTGAAAAAGATAAGATTTTCAAATTGAAAATTTGATTTGACTCATGAGAAACAATTTGATTTTAAAAATTTTTGAAAAAGTCAATCCAAATTTTCGAATTTGATGAGAGAAAAAGGGAAAGATATTTTTTTGATTTTTGAAATTTTTTATGATGAGAGAGAAAAACAACAAAAAGACTCAATGCATGAAAATTTTGAATCAAAACAATGAATGCATGTATGAATGATATGAATGTCAAGATGAACACCAAGAACACTTTGAATGTCAAGATGAACATCAAGAACATATTTTGAAAAACTTTTAATGCAAAGAAAACATGCAAGACACCAAACTTAGAATTCTTTAATGCTTACGCACTAAGAATTCAAGAATGCATATGAAAAACAAGAAAAGACACAACAAAAAATCATCAAGATCAAACAAGAAGACTTACCAAGAACAACTTGAAGATCATGAAGAACACTATGAATGCATGAAATTTTCGAAAAATGCAAGATGCACATGCAATTGACACCAAACTTATGCTATGACTCAAGACTCAACAAGAAACACAAAAATATTTTTGATTTTATAATTTTCTAATTTTTTTGGATTTTTTCGAAAATTAATTGAAAAAGGAAAAATAAGGATTCCAAAATTTTTAACATGAATTCCAGGAATCTTGCATTCTTAGTCTAAAGCTTCAGTCCAGGAATTAGACATGGCTCATGAGCCAGCCAAGCTTTCAATGAAAGCTCCGATCCAAAACACTAAACATGGCCAATGGCCAGCCAAGCTTCAGCATTTAACACCAGAGTATATTGCTCTTGATAACAAATTGCAAGCCTCAGTCCAAATAAATTTAGACATGGCTTTACAGCCAGCCAGGCTTCACATGCTTCATGAAACACTAGAATTCATTCTTAAAAATTTTGAATAAAATTTTTGAAAACATTTTTTTTTCCGAAAACAGATGAGAAAATTTTAAAAATATTTTTGAAAAATTTTTGAAAATAAAATAAAAAGAAAATTACCTAATCTGAGTAACAAGACGAACCGTCAGTTGTCCAAACTCGAACAATCCCCGGCAACGGCGCCAAAAACTTGGTGTTGTTGCCGGGATTAGGATCTCAGACGATTCTTGGCGCCAAACAGGAACAATTAAGTCCCCGGCAACGGCGCCAAAAACTTGGTGCACGAAATTGTGATGTCCAGGCTCAAATAATCCCTGGCAACGTGAGCAACTTGGTATGCGCAATCGTGATTACACTTTAATTATGTAAAATTCATGGCTCTTTCTTTCCCTGGCAATGGCGCCAAGAACATGGTGCCAATACCATGGTTCACAACTTCGATACAACTAACCAGCAAGTGCACTGGGTCGTCCAAGTAAAGATGGATAAAAGACTAGTAAAATGTCCTATTTATAATAAACTAGCTGCTAGGGTTTACATGAGTAAGTAATTGATGCATAAATCCACTTCCGGGGCCCACTTGGTGTGTGCTTGGGCTGGGCTTTGAGTTTGTAGAAAGCTGGCGTTGAACGCCAGTTTACGTCGTCTATTCTTGGCCAAAGTATGGACTATTATATATTGCTGGAAAGCCCTGGATGTCTACTTTCCAACGCAATTGGAAGCGCGCCATTTTGAGTTCTGCAGTTCCAGAAAATCCACTTTGAGTGTAGGGAGGTCAGAATCCAACAGCATCAGCAGTCCTTCTTCAACCTCTGAATCTGATTTTTGCTCAAGTCCCTCAATTTCAGCCAGAAACAAGAGAAGGAGCCATTATTAGCCTTAAAGCTATTTAGAGAATACATAAGATTAACAAATTATATGATGTCTCAAAGTTTTTCAATCATTCTATTTATAATTGGTTTACAGAATAAAAGTTGACAATATTCATGGCAAATATAGAAGGACAATAAACAAAATTTTATAATAAATTTTCAAGTCAAAATGCATTAAATGAGAAGGTTTTCTTTATTATGGGGCACGGACTTTTATAAAATTTATTGTAAAAAATGAACAAGTTGAATAATAGTAATTAATGTCCTGTTTTATACTAAATTCCACTCTTTATATTGTATAGGTTTAGTTGTTCTGTTAGTTTTTTAAGTTTTATTAAATTTTTAATTAGGTTTTTATATTTTTTAATTAGGTTTTTACACTGCTGTTAGTTTTATAATTAGGTCTTTCATAATGTAAAAAATAATAGAATTAGCTGAATATTTCTTTGTAAAGTGAAGATATTCATAATTAAAAACCTAACTAGATCTTTATCTACTTGTATCTTGGGAGAAATATTTTATTAATTTTAACGTTTTTTTATATGAAAATGATCTAATTACAAAATTAAAAGTAGTATAGAGACTCAATTGAAAAAAAATATACATAGGGACCTAATTAAAAATTTAATGAAACTATAGGGACCAAAAGAATAATCAAACCTATTGTATATTAGTATTATTGCATTCTATCCATCATGAAAAAAATAGTTTCTTTTTTCTGGTTTAAAAGCTTGGCTTGTTTAGGTGAGTTTTTGAGAAAAAAAAAATTTGGAGTTGTTCTTTTTTTTATTTTTTAGAAAAGTAAAAGTAATTTTATGTTTAAATATCTCATTCAAAAATACTTTTTTATCTATCAATTATGTTTAGACACAATAATATAAAAGTACTTTTTGTTTATTTATTATGTAAAATAAATCCTTTTTAAGAAAAAAATATATTTTTAAAAATATGTAAATTATGCTTGTTTGGGTGTCATTTGTAAACCCCGCTAAAATCGGTAAATAATTAGTTAATAAATTAAATTTTAATTAAAAAAATTAAAAATGCAAAACTAATATCAAAATAGGATAGAGCTCGTCAAAATGAGAATTTTGATACCAATTTAAAAAATTTGGCCCAAAGTTAGACTAGATGGGCCGAACCGGTTGAACCGGGGCCAAACTAGGCCCGTGGGTCCAACCGGACCCATAACTTAAAAGAAACAGAAGCTTCTTCTTCCTCATTTCATACCCAACGAAGCCAACAGATTTGGAGAGGAAGAAGAACTCCCAAAACCTCATCAATCTTTGATCCACCATAACTTCCTCGTTTAAGCTCCGATCGCCGCACAATTTACGGCCACGCGTCCAGCGCGTCGAGCTCTACATATCTATCGGATCAATTTCACTGGTAAGCTTCATTTTTATTTCAGAATCTCTACCTCCTTTCTTTGGTGAAATTGAAACCCTATAGTGAAATCTTGCCCAATTTGGTGTTTTAGGTTTGAGTTAGCTTCCGGAGCATATTGGGCTTGAGCTATTATGCATATGGGAACGGTAAGGACAACCTAACCCTAGCTCAATCTTGCATTTATTATGAGAAAACTGAATTTGGAACATGTATATGAATTAGGTGTAGATTAAGTGGATATATATGCATTGGAATTAAATTGGGAGCATTTGGAAGTTTGTTGGTGATTGGAGCCAAGACTTGGGTTGGTTTTCTTGAGCTTGGAGGGCTGTATTTTAGCTTGTGAGGCTGCCTTGGATTGAACAAAGTGATCGGCCAAGGTATGGTTTAGGTTTCGCACGTTTAACATATAAGGTTTTGTGAAAACTTAGGCTAGAGCATTATAGGATAAGTTGAAATGGTTACATGTTTTAAGTGATTAGTTTTATAAGGTTAATGGATAGGTGGATGTGAATTTGTGTTAAAGAATATGGTTAGTGGTGATGCCTTTTGAGATTGGTTGTTGATTGAATGTGTACATGTATGTATATTGGTATGATGATGATGGAGGAAGGAATTATGATTATGGCAAAATAGAAACATGGTGTGTTTTTGGACTTGTTGGTATTGATTTGATGATATGAGTATGTATAATAATATGTGGGTTGTGGTTAAACTCATAAATGTGGGTGAAATATATTGTTAATGAGTTAAGGTTGTAAGAATGGTTGTGTTACGGTTAAGGGTTGTTATATTGATGATTGTGGCATATTAGGTTGGTTGGAAATGAGTTTTTGGAGGGGAAAATATGGTTTTGGCAAAAATAAGGTTTGGGGTGTTATTTGGTAAAAAGTGAATTTTAATGAACTTTGGAAGTCCATAAATTGCTCCTCAAATATTGGATGGAAATGTGGTTTATTTTAAATGAAAGATGGTTTTACAAGTTTTTAAACGATATCAATTTTGTGAAAAATGGAATTTTGTAGAGCAAGTTACAGACGATGGAAAATTGGTGTATGAAACTGGATTACTGCATGTTAAAAATTGGTTATGCAGCTTTCTGGGCATTCTGCATTTTGGGAAAACGCTACGCGTGGTGTGGCATTTTAGCGACGCATGCGCGAGAAGCCATGCGCGCGCATGAAAAGCTAATACGCATGATCACGCGTATGCATGACTCACGCGTACGCGTGACTACTCCCTGCTGCAAAACCGGATTTTGGCTGTTTTAAACCAAATTTCCACTTCTAAATCTCCATTTTCTTCCTTTTAAGACTTAAAGCATAGTACTAAGTCCATTAGATAAATGAAGCTAGGAAAATAAGATAACTTGAGGGTGAAGTAAGAGGTAAAATAAGGAGTTTTATAAAGAAGATGAGAATGTTAAAGGAAGTTTAATGCCATGGCTTGATAAATGATTATATATTGATTATGAAAATGAAATGGCTTATGAATGATGATATCTGAGATACGAGTTTCCCTGGGCAAGAACCGTAGCTTGCCATCACATGTTCCAGGTTGAATCTCGATACTCTGTTGACCCTACGTCGTAAGGGTGACTGGGCACGTATAAATTCCCGGGTATGGATAGCCCCCATTGAGTGATTAAATGATGAATGAATGTGAAATCTATGCATAGACTCATGGGATGCGCAACGGGGGACAGTCTAAGATTTTTGAACTTGTCGAGTTGGCTGGATAACCAACAGATGAGCCTCATCAACCATAGGACAGGCATGCATCATGTGCATTTGTTTGTGTGATTGCTATGCATTATCTGGGATTGCCTAATTGAACATATATATCTTGTTACCTACTATTCTTGCTATTTGCACTATCTGCTTATTACTTGTGCGTGAATATGTTTGGTTGCTTGTCTCTACTGAATTTATGGAAGACGGAGGGACGGAGGAATGGTAAATGGGTTGAGTGCTAGGTGTTAAGTTTAAGACAAAAGATTATAGTGTACTTAGAACACTTACCCCTATTTATGGCTTTTACTTAGAAATTAAGTTCTGTAATTGTGATAACGGAGTTCTAGGATTGCCTCTGGCATTCCCAGGACCTTATTTATTATACGCGTGGCACCTTTACCATGCTGAGAACCTCCGGTTCTCATCTCATACTGTGTTGTTGTTTTTCATATGCAGGTCGAGAGGCTCCTTGCTAGGCGTCTGGATCCTTGAAGCGAAGTAGTTCTTGGGTGTATTTTGAGTTTTTGTTTATATATGTATATATGTGTTTAGCTTACTCTCCAAGTAACTTGTGTATGCTGCTCCTCATAGAGGATGAGGAAGAGATAGGAGCTTATTTTGGTATTTTGGTGTATTTTGGGATACCTATATATATCTTGGCTTCGCAGGCTGAGTCAGGAGCTAGTTATGCTATTTCCTTGGCTTTCCTTTACTCTCTTGTTTATCTTTATCATTTCCTATTAGGTTTCTTAGCATGCAAGTAATCCTATTCCTTGAACGTTGCGCTTTTTATTTTTACGATTTTGTTTACCCGTTTTTTTAAGGCTCCTAGTATATTGTCTTTTCCACTATTACGTATATATATTTTACTGTTAACTGTTTAGAGGTTTGTAACACCACACTACCTCTGTTCTACGACTTAAGCGTAAAATTTTGTGTAGTAGGGTGTTACATCATTAAATAGATAAAAAAAATATTAAATTTAGCTGTTTGATAAACTTTTAATAGTATAAAAAAGTAAAGCCGCACCCTGCGAACTCTATAAAAATTATAGAGTTCGCATTACCCCGGCTAACTCCACTCAAATTTTTAAAAACCCATATTTTTAATCTATATCATCGTCTCCAAAATAGTATATAAATCTCCAAATAGTATATAAAGTATATAAGAGTACACAAAAATACACCGAAAATAAGCATGGCTTCTTTAAGGATTTTTTTTAATTATAAATAAATAAAGTCATATTTAACAATGGCAACCATTATCATCGTCTCCAAAAATACATAGGTACACTGAAATAAACCATATTTAACAAGGATTTTTTTTAATTTTATATTAAAAAATAACTATTTCCCAAAAATAAAATATGACTTATTCCGGTATGCTCTCATGTACTCTAGAGACGATGATAATGGTTACCATTGTTAACTTTCTAAACTCAATCTGATATATTTAGAGTGAGACGAACTTGTCCAAATGCCGAAAAAAATCATATTTAAAAAATTAAAGATCAAAAGTCATGTTTGAGAAAATAATAATTTTTTATTTTATTTTAGTGAAAAAACCATTATTATTTGATAAATATTCTGTGAATATAAAATAAGAATTGTTTTACTAACTTAAAAAGTTATTCCTACTTTTAATAATAAAGTCTGAATATTTTTTAAAGTCAAATAAATTAAACCAATCCAAATAGCAATAATTTGGATTGGATTGAATTAGAATTAAAAATCAAATCAAATCGATTCAATCCAAATGCAACAAATTATATATTTTGGATCATATTATTTTTCTTTTAAAACCTACCCAAACACCTCTTGGTAAACAACTTACTTAGGATTTCTGGTACATGATTACTTCCTAATTATTCTATTCATTGGCCCATTTTTTATTCTAATTCAAAAAAAGTGTTGTAATTATTGATGTTGTTCAACTGGATTAAATGTTCATGCAGTGTCTCTCCCGGGCTATGGATTATTAGAAACAAAGCACACTGTATGAAACAAATGGTATAAAACATTGGTGTTCATACGAAGAGGTGGTTGTTTGTTTTGTGGTGGTTGTTTTGTTTTGACAATTATGTCTTTTTACATGTTTGTTTTTTTAAGAATCTGTTGTAAATATTTTGTGACAAGTTATTTATTTTTTAATGACAATACCGAAGGAAAACATTTAATTAATTGTAGGATATTTGTCTCATCCCCTCTTTTTGCATCGAGAATGTTAACAATCTAAAAAAATGGATTAAAGAGATGGAAAATTGACTTGCAAAATGTGATTCCATTTTTAGGAACGGAAATGCCAACAATAGCTTTTGGAAATGGGAGCTTCGCCTGGCGAAACGCCATGCTTCAAGAGTTCCTTTCTATCAGCACTTTCTTTCTCCACCTAAGAGTCACTTTGTCAGAATATGGGACTACTTTCCCAGGATACTCGCAATGTAAAAAAATATTTCACGTACATCCAATTATGTATATATTACAACTTCAACATAAAATAATTATGTCTCACACTTATTACATGAATAGTAAATTAATATCCTAAAATTGGATATTATTGAATAATTATTATAATAATATTTTACTATATCAATGCATTAAAATTAAAATGTGTAATTTTTATAATATCTTCTAACTAGACGATAATGAGCAGGCTTGTTCAATTTCATTCAGATCAAGAAAATAGCTATGGTGCTATGTACGTATGACCTTAGTTCCTGCATTAAATTATAGGGTGTACCAATTTTGATGATTCTTTACTCATAAGTTTATTTTGTGATTGGTTTCATTTTGTTTGAATTTTATTTTATTTTATTTTTTCATGCAAAGGAAGTAATATATGATGGGCAGATCAATGGAGAATGTTGGATCTGAGTTCGAAGATTTTGAGACAGTGGTGATACTATATTACTTCAAGATCCTAAAGAAGATTCATGCATGATTATTTGATGAAAATTAAAGATAAAAAATTGTGTTGCAAAATCCGTTATAGAATTAAATAAAATGTGTGTTAGTCTTTCTTTTGTTAATATGTAATACCAATATCTCAACTCTAAACCTATAAATAAAAGTCAAGTCATATAGATACATTCTTATAGTATGTATTAAAGTTAACAAAAATAATACAAATATACAATGAAGAAGTGGAACTTAATGAAATGATTGGATTTGAAATTTATTCTAAATTTTTCATAATTTGTTCTTTCATATAGATACATTCTTTGTATGAGAAATACATGTAAATATGAAAAAAATCTTTACCTAAATCATAAAAAAATTTCTTTTTCCATTCTTGAACCATATGTTCATCATCAGCTAATCAAAGATGCTTTCCAATTTTATTTGAATACTTAAAATAAAATTTAATTTTATCTTTATTATTTAAATTTATTTTTATACATTTACTTATTTTTATTCCTTCTTTCCTCCAACGACTACATCACCACCACGACAGCTAACAACACCGCCACCACCATTGTCATCACTGGTGCTGCTGCTACCACCATCACCATATTTATCTTAATTAAAAGATAAATTTTATTGGAAGAAAAAGATGACTCTGTCAAAGGTAATGCTTGACAAAATGAATCGTAAGGACTCCTTCAACCTAAGACATCTTGAATTCAAAAGAAAAGCATAAGTCATATACATTGCCCCAGCTACTTTAGTTTCTCATGAAAGTAACAAGATATTGTTTGTAATACAAACATGTTGTGTATAGAAAACAAATTAAAAAAAATGTAATTACCTCCTCAAGAATAATAATAAATATTTTTGGTACTTTATTGACTTGATTTGATATTGTGATGGTTGTAATCACCACCTCTGCATATGAAGTTTAAAAACCATCGAAATTAAGTAATGATTTTTGGTATGGCATCAGCAAGAGAAAGGAGCCATTATTAGCCCTAAAACTATTTAGAGAATACATAAGATTAACAAATTATATGATGTTTTAGAGTTTTTCAATCATCCTATTTATAATAGTTTTACAAAATAGAAGTTGACATTATTCATGGCAAATATGGAAGGATAATAAACATAATTTTATAATAAATTTTAAAGTCAAAATGCATTAAATGAGAAGATTTTTTTTATTATGGGGCACGACTTTTATAAAATTTATTGTAAAAAATGAACAAGTTGAATAATAGTAATTAATGCCCTGTTTTATATTAAATTCCATCCTTTATATTGTATATTAGTATTATTGCATTTGCGTGATCTTCTAAAAAAAGATCTTTTTTCGAGTTATTTTTTTTAAAGAATCTTATAGAAAAGTAAAAGTAATTTTATATTTGGATATCTCATACAGAAAGATCGTTTTATCTATCAATTATATTTGGGGATAACAACATAAAATTATTTTTTTGTTTATTTATTATGTAATAAATATATTTTTTAAGGAAAAAAGATCTTTTAAAAAAAGATGTAAATTATAACTTCTCAAAAAAGATATTTTTTATTTTTCTAGTATTTTTACTTTTACTACTAGAAATTTGTCAAACACACTAAAAAATAAAAAAGATCTTTTTTATTGAAAAAATATTTTTTTTTTAAGATAATGGCACCCAAGTAAATACTCTATCCCTCATAAAAAACTTGTTTCTTTTTTTTTTTTTTGTTTAAAAGTTTGGCTTGTTTAGGTGAGTTTTTAAGAAAATAATTTTTTTCGAGTTGTTTTTTTTTAATCTTTAGAAAAGTAAAAATAATTTAATGTTTGTGGTAATTGGATATTAGTCGTCTTATACTTTGTCGTTAAAAAATTTTAGCAGCAATTATAAAATTGCTGATACAAACTTTTTAATGGCGGTAAAAAATTATATAATTTCTCTTAAAAATACTTTTGCTGTAATATATGAATGGTAAAAAAGTTCACACACATTTTAGGAGAAAAAAAGCTGTTCACCAAATTAACTTATAAATTAAATGTGTGTAATAATAACGAATATAAAATTATTAATAATCAAGATGTTATTAGGTATTTTATTTTCTTAGTAAACGTCTAAAAGTTAAATCGAAACTACTTCTCTTATCCCATTATATATACTAGTGAATTCATATGTAATAATAATAACAAATGTGAGATTACACTACAAAATATTTTATCTGTTACCTTATTAAAATTGTGACTATAGATATAAAAACCATGACCTTAATCCACGATCATCATTTTTGAACAAGTGTTACAGTTTTTAATAGTGACTAATATCGTCATGATCATAATTCAGTGATCGTATATTCACAATTGTAATTCGTGATTATAGATGAAAAACCATGACATAAAAAACAATGACTTGAAGCCAACAAAATTGTAGTGTTAGTTAGAATGTTGAGTACTTCAAACTTGGCTAAAGTCATAGATATTTATTATTTACCACATTGAGTCAATTTCAAAAGATTTATCAAAATGTACTTTTAGTAACATTTTTGCACTCTAAGGGTCCAAAAATGATTTTTGTAGCGTTTGTGTTGGTGTAGCTAGCAAAAACAAATAAAAAATACCTCATTTTCTCATGTCCAGACAATGAAAATGAAAAAAAAAATTTCTAAAGCATTTCACACTCCATAATAGAGAAAATTAATTCAATTTTCATATGTATTTTCGCAATTAGAGACGACAGAAAATAGACCAAAAATCTCATTACATTTTTGCCTTTAAATTTGATGATTGCAAAAACATGAAAAAAATATAATTGTCCAAATTTCGCTTGCAATGCATACGAAAATGATAATATTCACGTTTGAAAAGAATGTCTACAAATAGCAAATGAGCATTAATAAACCAATGTAATTGATTTCTCACCTCTCATTCTCAAATTTCTCACAAAATGGCTATTGAACATATAGTTGTTGCTTTTATCTGAATTCAACCATTAGACGCAACAATGATGGTGCTTTTGTTGAATACGACAATAATCTAATTATAATGTATACTTGGTGGTTACAGTCTTTAGTTGAGATTAAAAGTTTTATTCTAATGAATATGGAGACATTTTTCTCCCCATCGTTATCCCACAAAAAAAGATAGAGATGATGGTGGTAAGAGATGATGATGGTGGTGCTGGTTGTGGTGATGGTAGTGGAGAGGAGGAGGGGAGGCAGTGATAATTAGGGAAGGTGTTGGTGGTGGTGAAGGTTGTGAAAGTTTGGAATTTAGAAAAGATGATAAAAGGTGGGGGTAATTTAAGAATTTTATTAAAAAGTTAAAAAATTAAAGTTTTGGTAATTTTGTCACATAGAACCCATCTTTCATGGATACGACGTTAGTTTCTTTGTTTAATGGGTACTTATATTAACGCTCGCAAAGTTCATGGTACCGATGGTAGTTTATTCAAAACAAAAAACACATACTTCATCATATTCATCACAATATAATGATCCTAATAATATAATATGTAAAGTAAGTTTTTGACCTAAATATTATTAAAATTTTAAAATTATCTCTATTTTTTAATAATTTTATCCTCAATATTTAAAATAAATTTTATTTTTATTATTTAAATCTTTTTTTATATTCCAATTTTATCGTTATTTTTTTCCTCACCTTTCATTTACTACAAAAATTTGGTTGAAACCATCAGATTTATGTTAAATTTACCGTCAAACAACATCTCTAAAAAAAAGCTCGGCAAAAAATTGTTACTGTCAGATTAATCTGACGTAAGTGTGATCAAGATTGACGAAACTATTTAATAAGTACGGTAGATTAAATCCAATTAAATCCAACGGTAATTACCATCAAATATTTCTGTAGGGATTCTGACGATAAATTATTTGATAGTTTTAATTTTAAAAATTAAAATAATTATTTACGTTCGAAATTTTTTCGTTGTAAATCCGAAAGTTAATACTTAGATTATTGAAAAATTAATTTTTAATCAAATATATACGAATCTCTACAACCTGCTTTCCTAATGAATATTTTCACAATCAATATTTATTCTCCATTAAACATAATCAAAACTAAATATTATTTTTAATTAAAACAAAAAATAAAAATGTTAATTATTTTGTATGTCAAATTAAATGTTAGAAATAAAAAAATGTTAAATAACAAAGTACTAAACGAAATAAAAAAATGTCGAATAACAGAGTATGGAAAGAAATCCTGACTATGGATCCTCATAATTATCGTCGTCGCCCTCTTTGTCGTCTCTCTCCTCCTACGTCGACAGCAGTGCAATGTATAATGACCCAGCAACCCATTTACGGATATCGTTCGATTTGACACTCCAGGATTCCCAATTTTGTTCTTGATGGTAGGAATGATATCAATGTCTCCCACACTTATCCATCAAAATCGTCCACGCATCGGTTGGAGAGAAAAGCAAAATATCTTATAAGAATGTGGATACTTCTCCTTTATGTACGTGTTTCGATGGATGAAAGTGAAAGATTTCTTCTATCTCAGAATGCTAAAGCAGATAATATCTACAAACGGTTAGGCTAAACTATTCCATATTTTGAGAAAACTTTTAGGGTACAAATATAAAAAGGTTTTAAATTCTTAATGAATATTTTTACAATACTAGATAGCACAACTTTTTACTTTTCACTAGGCTAGGGCGCTAGGCTGAATCCATATGAGTTAGTATTGGTGCCAATTTCATAATGTATCCTAACAAAATCATTTTCTTCAAAAACAGTTTAAGAGTACACAAACTATATAATCAATGATTGCATTTGAGAACACATTCAGAAAGGGAAGCAAGTAAATGATCCAAAGTTAAGCATTACATTATAAAGGGCAACAACTTTCATAAAAGTGATACATGATAACTTCAATGTGATCACCTTTGGAAACAATAATAAAACAAGAGATCACGTGGATCTTTCTGAAGCCAAATCAAGAAGTTTACGGAAGAATTGGTGAGGATATAATGGTGGTTGTTCTGCTAGTGCCTGATATTCACATGAAATGAGAAGAAAAGTTATAATTATAAAATATGTTGAATATTAAAAGGTAATTGATATATTTATAGAGATGCTAACTTGTACATGTTTTTTTCTAAGTAATAACAATGAATTTTAAATTCCATTTCCTTCAAGTTCATATCACTAGCCTTTACAATAAGGTTAACTGCTTTAGCATAATTATGCAACAAAAGGAGTACCCCAATTTTGACTATCAAAATATTATTTGACAAAATGGTCTCTCAAAGATCGACGTTTATTTTGTGGTACCCAATTGATTGATTTTGCTTGACAAAAACTTTCAAATAGGGGTTGTATTGGCTAGCTTTTGACTACAGTGGTGTAATTGTCAAGTTTTTAAGGGATATCAGCAACAAAATGACATACCTTATGAATGCCTAGTAGAATATACACATGGAAAGAATAAGAGAAAGAAATATCATATCATTGGAGGTACTTTACCTGATGAATCAGAACAGTAGAAGGAGTCATTCCAGGCACTGTATTCATCTTTATAATCAAAACCTAAAAACATTGAAAATTATAAAGGTGTTAGGTGAGAAGTAGTCATTGAAACACAATATACTATTATATGAGAAGACTATTGTCCTTATTTCAATGAGTTGAGAGTTGTGGCAACATTCGATTAATAGACTCACAACAAACAGCAATGCATTTGAACATCTTATAACCAAAGCATGTTTGGATTCATTCTTGTGCATGCACTTTACTTTCAACTTTCCCACATATTTTTGTGCACCAAGCATGTTTGGATGATTATTATTGTTATTGTTATTGTGATTGTTATCATTATTCTTATTTCAAAATTTTCAAATCCCCATCTCCCAGCTATTTATGAGAGAATAGCTTAAATTTTTAGCTATTCATCAAGACAAGTCATCATAAACATATCAGGCGATAAAAAATGGAAAAAAATAACATGCCAAACAAGAAAATCAACGAACCTCTCCACTGTCAACGTTGACAAATGCATCAATTCGAGAAAGTATTGGGAACCAATATTAATTGTGTATAATGTGTACAATAGATTAAAAAAAAAGATAAAATTACAATTAAAAATTAGATCATTAATTAATTATTTAATTTCAAATTTTAAAATTTAAAAAATTAGGATTAATATTTAAACTCATTCACACTACGTACGGTTATTTCTAATTTTACCGTAACCTCCAATACACGTTCAAAACTCACCGTCATCTTCTCTGGTCCTCACCTCGCATCACTGAATTCCTCACCGGCCAAATCGACGCTACCACATCCTCCCACCGACACCGTCCTCACCTCCGCCGGTCAACCCGACGCGCCTCGCCCTCCGACGCTCAACCTAACGTTGCTGCCACTTTTTCGCGCGCCTCTCTTCCGAACCGGGTTCGCTTTCTCCTATTCTTTCAAGCCTCTTCTCACAGATGATACCACCATACTCTTCTTCTTCTTCGGATTCAAGTATGGTTAGCTTCTTTCAGATTTGAGCCCTATGCTTCACAACCGTGCCGCTTTCGTCATGCCTAGTCCTTCAAAACTATGTTATTTTCACCACAATAGTTGTTTCTTCTATTTATTCGTCATCTTCTTCTTCTATTTTAATGGTCAATTTAGGATGGTCATTTTAGTAGGTACGCGGATGATTATTTTTATCCTTACGTGGATGGTTATTTTTACTAAGGGTGAGTGGCGTGTGGCAAGCCAAGTTGCGACGGTGAAATGGGATGATTATTGATGAAGGTGGGGTGGCCGCCGATTGAAAAAGAAAAGAGTATGGGAGTGAAATGCTTTAGTAAATTAGAATTTCATATGGTTATTTTTTTGAAATAACTAACTGGATTTTTTAAAAATTTGAAATTTAAAATTGGAGAATTTGAAATTTTATATGAAATAATTGAATGAGGATTTTTGAATTTATTATTTATTTCCATTGGATTAAATAACTAACCCATTGTATACATTGTCAAGATTTTTCATTACCTCCCCAACGGGATTCATATATATTACAATTTTAACATAAACTAATTATTTTTCACATACACTTATTACATGAATAGTAAATTAATATCCTAAAATTTGATATTATTGAATAATTATATATAATAATATTTTACTATATCAATGCATTAAAATTAAAATGTGTAATATTTATAGTATCTTCTAACTAGATGACAATGAGTAGGCTTGTTCAATTTCGTGCAGATCAAGAATATAGCTATGGTGCTATGTACGTATGACCTTAGTTCCTGCATTAAATTATAAGGTATACCAATTTTGATGATTCTTTACTCATAAGATTATTTTGTGATTGATTTCATTTTGTTTGAAATTTATTTTATTTTATTTTTTTCATGCAAAGGAAGTAATATATGATGGGCAGATCAATGGAGAATGTTGGATCTGAGTTCGAAGATTTTGAGACAGTGGTGATACTATTTTACTTCAAGATCCTAAAAAAGATTCATGCACAATGATTTGATGAAAATTAAAGATAAAAACAACATATCTTTTCACTAACGACTGCGAATTTCAATTTTTAAAGATTGTAAGTAAAAATTGTGTTGCAAAATTCCTTATAGAATTAAATAAAATATGTGTTAGTCTTTCCTTTGTTAATATGTAAACCAATATCTCAACTCTAAAGCTATCAATAAAAGTCAAGTCATATAGATACATTCTTGTAGTATGTATTAAAGTTAACAAAAATAATACAAATATACAGTGAAGAAGTGGAACCTAATGAAATGATTGGATTTAAAATTTATTGTAAATTTTTCGTAATTTGTTCTTTCATATAGATACATTCTTTGTATGAGAAATACATGTAGATATAAAAAAATAAATCTTTGCCTAAATCATAAAAAAATTTCTTTTTCCATTCCCGAACCATATGTCCATCATTAACTAACTAAAGATGCTTTCCAATTTTATATGAATACTTAACATAAATTTTAATTTTATCTTTTATTATTTAAATATATTTTTATACATTTATTTATTTTTATTCCTTCTTTCCTCCAACAATTCCACCACCACCACCACAGCTAACAACGCCGCCACCACCATTGCTATCACTGGTGCTGCTGCTACCACCAACACCATATTTATCTTAATCATCAAAAGATAAAATTTGTTGAAAGAAAGAGATGGATCTAAAGAAAATTCTTGAGAAATTGAATCGGAAGGACTCCTTCAGCTGCAAGACATCTTGAATTCAAAAGAAAAACATAAGTTATATGTACATTGCCCTAACTATTCTAGTTTATCATAAAAGTAATAAGAAATTTTTTGTATACAAACATGTTGTGTATAGCAAACAAATTAAAAGAAAATGTAATTACCTACTCAAGAATCATAATAAAAAGTTTTGGTACTTTATTGACTTGATTTGATATTGTCATGGTTGTTATTACCACCTGTGCATATGAAATTGAAAAACCATTGAAATAAGTAATGATTTTTGGCATGGCATTGGCAAGAGAAAGGAGCCATTGTTAGCACTAAAACTGTAATACCCTCACTATCAGAAGTCACATTTCCGGCTGCGCCACTCTGATAGCAAGAAGTACTACGACTACTTTACATACTAAATATTAAAATAGGAGCCTGTAACTCGACACTGTATCACTGATTTCTTTGAAAACCGGAAATAAATACTTTATCTTAAGAAAAATACAAACATGCATAGATTCACATACAAGACTCCTTACGTAATATCTCATAATTTAATATACATAAAAAAAAACATACAACTCCTATCCCTCTTACAAATTTGTAATAACAAATACGAGGGAAGAAAATAATCTAATTAATACATCTGTAACACCCTACCATACAGAGACTTATGCTTAAGTCATAATTCAGAGATGGCAAGGTATTACGACCTCTAAAACAAAAATTTAGTACGTATAGTAGTATGAATGATTGATTGTAACTAGGAGCCTTGTAGAAAAAAGGGGTAAACAAAAACCGCAACTCGAAAGCGCAACACTCCGATCACTAACACAACGAGCAAAGGATAAGCTAACGCAAGATCATATATATAAAGAGTATCAAAAACAGGAATATCAAGACTCAAAATCCGGCGGCGAAGATAACCGGTTCGAGCATAGCAATATATACATATAATAAAATAAGGGAAACCCCAAAGGAAATCCAAAGGGACACAAATACAGAAATCTAATCTCCAAAATCCCCCTTCTTTCAACTCTTTTCAAAATCAATCAAACATGCCAATTTCAACCCTTCTCTTTGAAATCATTCAAAATGTACCAAAATCAACAAATGGGTTAATTAACCATTAATTAACCGGGTCTTACAACATCAGCATATAAACCAAACGTAATATAACTCTTCTTAATGCCTCTTCATCTGTTTCCTGAAAAGGTAAAGCTGTAGGGGGTGAGAACCTAACCACACGGTCTCACCACGGAGTTTCAAAGTTGTCATAAGAAGATATTTAACAAGAAAACTGTTTTCAAGCTCAGTGATTATTATTGCCTTATGAATCTTTTAAAAACCAATAGGTAATCGTTCACAACCTTTTCAAAGAAACAATGTTTAATCTTTCAGAAATTCGAAACCTTTCCTTTCTTATAAGAAAATCTCAATCAAAAACCAACCATGCAATCAAACAACACAATCATTAATTCAGCACCAAAGTTCATTCTCAAATGTAGCACACCAAGACAAACATAGGCAAGACAGACAAGGAAAGCACAAGTAGGCAGCAGTTACAGCAAATAGTTCAAGTAGCAGTTAAGAATAGTTTAGCAATTAGGCAAACCAAAACAAGTTCAAACCCAAGCAAAACATACATATGCATATGATGCATGCCTGTCCTATGGCTGATGAGGCTCATCTGTCGGTTATCCAGCTAACCCGACAAGTCTGAATTGTCCTTAGACTATCCTCCGACGTGCATCCCCAAGAATCTATGCATAGTTTTTTCTCAAATAATCAATATTGCTCAATGGGGGTAAACATTCCAGGGGAATTTATATAGTGCCCAGTCACACTTACGTCGTAGAGTCAACAGAGTATCGAGTTTTCAACCTGGTATACGTGGTGGCAAGCCACGGCACTTAATCCAGGGAACCTCGTATCTTAGATATTTCAAATTCATAAGCCATATGAATAATTCAAAGATCATATCTCAACATTCTCAACATTCATAATCATTCATTAATCCAAATCTCATTTCCAAATTCATTCAAAAACCATATTTTAGAGAAAATGTTCAATCATCCTTCTTTCCATTCCGTTCACTAACAATTCCCGATCCAAAACATAACTCTTCCTTTGATAAATGAGATAGTTTTAAATCATATAATACTTAAAACCTTTTTAAAATAACTACTTTCAATGAAACTTCTAATTTTATAAAATTTTGGCAGCATCTCCTCTAAAACTCGAATACTGCCACCCTTTTCGGGTCCTATCCAAACATTTCTCAAACCATTTCCAAATCTTAATCACTTTCCAAAATTCAACCAATTCCAGTATCAAATATTTTCAAACCAGACCAATTCCAATAATAAAACTCTTTTAAAAATCAAACCAGCTCAAGTATTAAATCATTTATAAAATTAGACCGACTCAAAATCAAACCGCTCTAACTTCAAACCAAAGAAAACCACTTTTCATAATAATCAAGTAAATAACTTCTCAAACCCATTTTCTTATCAACAATCGTACATTACTCAAGCAATCAAACAACCAATAATCCAGTTCAATAAACCATCACAACCACAAGACAAATTGTAACACCCTAACTACCAAAGCTCACGCTTCCGGCTGCGTGACTCTGATAGCTCGGACATTACGACAACACTTATACTATTTAATACTAAAATATGAGCCTGTTTAAAACTTTTAACCGCAATACCGATCCAAAAGAATACTTTCATTCGATAACGTACATCCATAAATACCATACAACTTACAAAACTCATAAAAAGTACATCCATATATATATATACATAATATTATAAGCAGTAGTCAATACAATTCCTATCCCTCTTACAAAATATCTCAAGATAAAGGCGAGGGTACAAATAATAACCTAAAGCAATACAAAACATCTCAACAACAAATAAATATGCTCTTCATAACTTCTGCGCCCATATCCTGAAAGGGGAAAAATGTAGGGGGGTGAGAACATCATCCTCGAAAGGGTTCTCAGTAGAGGGTTTTTGGGAATTACTATAATAGAATACGTGAAGATAATCGCACCAGTGATTAATAACCGTCTTATGCCTCTTTTCAAAAACAACGGTTTACAATAAAAGTAAAGTCGGAAATCTCTTCTGAAAGAGGAACCGTTCAATTTTCAAAACATCAAAAGCCTTTCAAAAAGGTTTATCTAAACTGAACCAAAATAGCCTTTCATATTTTATTCCAAACCAAAAACACAAAGCCAAAATCAACCATCAGTTCATCTCATTCCAACCACGGCCCTAAGCCCAAACAATCCAACAACAACCAATCACCACAGTCCAACAGAGTCCCAGTAGCAAACACAAATAGGAAGATGCAAGCACAAACAAACAGTTATTGCAAGTAGAACAGTTAGCAATTAATCACATAGACAAACCAAGTATAATATGCACACCCAAACAATGTCACAAAAATGCATATGATGCATGCCTGTCCCTAGTGGCTGATAATATCATCTGTCGGTTATATAGCCAACCCGACACGTCCTGGTAGCTAACCATGGACAGAAACACCCATCGCGGAGCAAGTAGGTTTGAGCTACAACCCCATTGCTACTACCCGCTCAACCCAGAGCCAGTGGAATAACCACTACTGCGACTACTACCCAGGCGGGTGTTTAACAACTCAACCTGGAGCGAGTGGAGTCACCACTACTATCGCTACTACCCAGGTGTCACAGTCTCTGACCTGGAGCAAGTGGGACGAACCACAACCCTTGCTACTACCCAGGTATCTCAAGCATATATTCATTCAGTCCCAGTCATGGATCAACATCCTTCTCAGCCATCCGGCTTAAATTCATAATTCATAGTCAGCCATACGGCCCATAACTCATTCGGCAATCAGCCATAAATCAATATCATACACAGCTATTCCGGCTCACGGTTCAATCCAAAACCAGCCAATATTCATAATCATACACAGCCATTCCAGTCCATAACAAAACAGCACTTCCACCACTCAACATCATCAAATTCATAAACCGACATTTAAGCCATAAATCACTTTTCTCAAGCCATTTCACTTTGAAATCAAATTTCAACTCTTTTCAGCCTTGGCTTTAAAGATAAAAATTCATTGAAACTCTTAAAATCATAGATTCTCGGTTCAAGTAAATAAAATTGAATTTATTATGAAACTGAACCATACAAAATCACAAGTTCCAACCCGGTCCAAAAATCAACTCATTTGAAACGGAACTGGTTCATTTGAATCAAACCGCTTTCAGATTTCTTTTTGGAACCCATTTTTCCAACTCTTCCAAAATGCCTCAAACTTGATTACTCAATCAAAAGTCTAGGTTCCTTTAAAAATCACTAAAAACTCCTTTTTACATTGAAATCAATATTAGAGCATCATTATTTCCTTCAGTGATTCAAACGGTAAAAATAGTTCAATTCTAAATAAGCCGAACTCAACGTATAAGGTTCATCAAATAAATTAAGCTGGAAAGCATAATTATCAATCGAGACAAATTAACCATACATAAGGCCGATACAATCACCAAATACACATTCTCTCACATCAGTATCCATATGTAATAATTCCAATATATAAGAATATAGTTTTTGGAAAGCGCCCCTACCTCAAAACGCAATTCCATAACCCAAATGCCTCACAGAGTCCTTTCTGCCTCAACCTGAGCTGACGGCAACCAAAACCTCAGCTCCCAATCACGTTCGCAATAACCATAGTAGCACTAATCGCAACATACAATAATCAGGACTCGACCCCACGTTATCAAAACTCATATTCATTAACCGAACACAACAGAATACTAACGCGAGGCTTTCCGAAACATAAATACTTACTGAACTAGCGAAATGAAGCAGTTGTGATATCGGACGAGCCCGGCAATAGCTCCGGCGGCGGCCAGAAGCTCCGATGGATCAACTATAAAAACCACACAGCATTAAAACCTTCTCGAAATCCAGAAAGGCAGAAACCTCAATTAAAACCCTTACCAGAAGAATGGAGCAGCAGCTCCGGCGGCGACCTCCTGCAGCAACCACACCGTTTCTCGGCAACCAGAGGCACAACGGGGTTTTTTGGCGGCAGAAACGGTGGTGGCTGGGCGCGGTTATGCCTCCTCTCCTCTGTACGACCCAGCGGCTTCCCTCTCACCGGCACACAGCGGCGGCATTGCAGTAAGGAGCACAACGGCGGCGCGTAAACCGGCGACGACCCCCAGCAGGGGCGCCGGCAAACCAGTCGCGACGGAGGCAGCAGCAGCTCAGACCACGTCTCTCCAGTCTCTGACGCGATCTCTCTCTCTCTTCCACCGATGGTGACGATGATGGCAAGGATAGAAGCGGCGGCGTGAACACCACAACAGCGGCGGCGAGCTAGTCAGCGGCGCGAGTGACGACGAAGGCCCTACGTTCGGCCTCTCTCTCTCTTCGGCGTCGCTCTCCCCGGTGACCTTCCTGCGTGCGACGCGACGCGACGCGACAGGGACTGGGTGCTACTCCTCAGCATCGCGCCTTCTCCCTCCTCTCGGTGACAGAGGCGCGCCACATGGCTCCATGGACGAACAGCGATGGCGGCACGGATTGGGTAGCGGCAGCAACGTGGCCACCTTCCCCCTTTCTTCTCCGATCTCTACTCCCCCTCAGATTCTTCTTTCTTTCTGTTTCTTTCTTTGTGCCGTATGTTTTGTTAGGAAGGGGAAACAAGGGCGGCTGCTGTTAGAAGGGAGGGGCTGCAGCAGTTGTGAGGAAACCGGGTCGTGGGTTATGGTTTCAGGGTTAGGGTTTCATCATTTTGAAAATTAGGGTTAGGGACATTTTAGTAATTTCACTTAAAAATAGGGATAATATAGAAATTAGAAATAAATTCTGATCCAACAAAATTAATGTATAGAAATACTATTTGCTCCTCCATTTTGCAAATTATTTTCAATAAAATGCCCAAATCTAAAAATTAGAAATAATATACTTAATTTCTTCATTTTCCAAAATAGCAGTAATAATATTTAAAATATTACTTATCTAATCCAAATCATATAAAATCCTTATTATTTTCATAACTATCAACCTTATACTTTAAATATAGAAAATAATCTAATAGTTATAAAATTGGATAATAATCATAACTTATCTCAAGTTCAATAAATCAAACTTGCCTTAATTATCCTTAATAAAATAATCTCTGAAATTAAGGCTATAAATAACTATATGATTTGAGACTTGATCATAAAAAGACTTTTCAAAGATTCTGGGTCTTACATTCTACCCACCTTATAAAAATTTTCGCCCTCGAAAATTGATACAAAATGAAAGAAATTCCATAACAGTTTACCCTTGAACACATTTAAGGAAGAAGCAAAAATATCACAAAATATAGTCATATATACGATTTTCAAATACTTGGATGGTCGTTTGCATAAAGATACAAAGGCAGGAGTGTGATTGTAAAGCAAACGTTATAAGATAGGCTCAATGTACAAGGTCATATGATCTCAATGCCTCACAAAACTTGAGATGCCAAAATAGGGTGCAAATCAAGATAGGCGTTCACAAAGCAAAGACGACATGGTTCAAACATGTGATAGTAAAGCAAGGCATCGAAGGCAATAAACATGATACGGTTAAAACGACGTGCTTAACATCCGCACACTAATCTCATATCAACCTCAAGGCTTCAACTTTCCAACTCCGTCCAGCACTTTTCAACCTAATAGCCAATCATAAGCCTAACACCCGCAAGCTCGTTTGCAAGGGACAAAACACCCACAACTCATCATAACGTTACACACCTACCACTTCACCTTCCATATACACATATCACGTCTTAAAGAACTAACGCATCGCGTTACGTATACGTCTACAAGTCGCACGTGATATCAAAACAATTCTCGAGTCTACTCAGAAGGATACAAGATTTAGAAAGGAGAGCCAAATGTCAAGGATAGTACTCATAGATTTGAGAGAATGTATCCAATCTTCACATAAACAAAGACGCTCAAGCAATGAAGTTTGCTAGAAATAAATCAATTGACAACTTCAAAGATAACCCTTGGATCAAAGAAGTTCAACAGGATCGATAGGAAGAAAACCAACGCATCAGTTTGAAACAAACTCAAGCTGAGTCGAAGAAGTATAAGGTTTACAGAGGAGAATATTTCAAACCCAAGACAAAGCTCATAGAACTCAAGAGCATGATTAAAAATACTTTCGAATACATTATTCATGAAAGAGTCGAAAATTTGCGGAAAAAACCACTTTGCAATCTAGAAGAAAAGTTGAGCAGCAAACATCCTTCAAGAGAGTAGCAAAAGCATAAATGTGGCTTTACTTCAATACAATTTCATGTTGAAGTAGATTTTGTAGAGTTCCAAAAACAAAATTCACACAACTTTGGCTAAGAGCTAAAATATTTCCTCAAATATTTTTGAAAGATATTTAGATGCACAACTTAACCAAAAGCAATTCATAAAAACTCGAAAGTAATCAAATGCTTGTTCAAAATTCTCAAAATTTCATATTCAAACAAGCGTGTATAACATTTATAGCCAGTACAAAAGAGGGAGTTAAACTCTTTTTAGAAAAGAAACTCAGAAGTAAAAATTTGCTTACAATTTGGTAAAGGAAATAAGTGATGTGTTACAAACGAACCGATTTCCACTAAACAAGGAAGCTCTCCAAGGCCTCATTTAAAATAGCGCATGCCGATTTTTAAATTAACTTCATCAAAATTGAACAATGGTTTTCAATCTCAATCAAGCAATAGAAAGTAAATTCCGTTTAATATTTCTTCAAAGAGAATTCAAAACTTCTTTAAAAAGTTCAGAACAAGACTCCAAAAGTGTTCTTGAGTAAATAATTGTTAAACTATATAAGAAATCTTCAAAGTTCATATATAGATAAGTATGTATCTAATCAACAGCAATTTTTATAAAAATCTCAAAATTGGCTGTAATTCACTGTCAAATAAGAGGAAAAATGAATCAACAATTTCTCTAATAATGGATTTGGAATCCGGAGTTAAAATGCACAGCACATTAGGACAAGTTCAAAGTCATATCAAAGGATACATGAATCAAAAAGAACTCGAACAGAGGAAGACAGATGCAACAAGGATCTTAAACCAGCATATGCACTTAAGGTCAAACAAGAATGCATATGGATAGAGGAATAGAATTGAAGAATCAAACTACTTTTCAAAAGGATTAGCAAATAAGAACTTCAAGTTAGGACATGAAAGAACAGGTCGACTCGAACAGAATTCAAGATACACAACTAAATAGCCTCGAGAAATAGTTTCTAACGTTCCCCCAAAACCCGAGATTCGCTTTACCCAAAACTCGTATATCATCTATGATAACCCATCAGTGCTTTCATATACATAATTCACTAGTATTAAGTCGGCCAAACTTAATACCAAGAATTATGCTATGCAAGACTATCAGCGTTAAATCAATAGATCGTTATATGCATAAAGCTCTAATTCTCGTCATCCGACAAGACCTAATACATGACAAACACTCAGAGTATGCAATTGAAGCATAGTCAGTCCATTCCTCAGGCTCTACAGGAAGAACTGCCCTGATACCATAATGTAACACCCTAACTACCAAAGCTCACGCTTCCGGCTGCGTGACTCTGATAGCTCGGACATTACGACAACACTTATACTATTTAATACTAAATATGAGCCTGTTTAAAACTTTTAACCGCAATACCGATCCAAAAGAATACTTTCGTTCGATAACGTACATCCATAAATACCATACAACTTACAAAACTCATAAAGAGTACATCCATATATATATACATAATATTATAAGCAGTAGTCAATACAATTCCTATCCCTCTTACAGAATATCTCAAGATAAAGGCGAGGGTACAAATAATAACCTAAAGCAATACAGAACATCTCAACAACAAATAAATAAGCTCTTCATAACTTCTGCATAAATAACCCGAACTCAACGTATAAGGTTCATCAAATAAATTAAGCTGGAAAGCATAAATATCCTCTTAATAAATCAAATAATACAATT
>NC_029788.2:107902594-107924956 GCF_000816755.2 Arachis ipaensis
AAAATCAACTCAATATCAACCGATTTAACTCATTTCTAAAGCTTTAAAGAATCGGTTCAACAATAAATCATTTATCAAAACCAAATCAATTAAAGCAACCCAAGCTGAATTTCAAGAGTATTCTATCTTTCACATCATCAAAATAATTTACTCGATTCAAACCAATCCTCAACGGATTAAACTCATTTCAAATCTTTAAAGAATCAACTTCAAACATTACATTTCACAAGCCACATAACAATTCAGCCAAACCAACATCCATAGTCATTCGAGTCAATCAAATAATACGTAAGGCAGATACAATCACCAAATACACAATATCTCATATCAGTACCCATATGTAATAATTCCAATAATAAACTATAGTTTTTGGAAAGCGCCCCTACCTCAAAACGCAATTCCATAACCCAAACGCCTCACAGAGTCCTTTCTGCCTCAACCTGAGCTGACGGCAACCAAAACCTCAGCTCCCAATCACGTTCGCAATAACCATAGTAGCACTAATCGCAACATACAATAATCAGGACTCGACCCCACGTGTCACAGCCCAAAATGAGCCATGACTGGCGCTCAGGAAAAAGAGTTTCCTAGCAAGCCTAACAGATTCGAATATAAGATAAATAAAAATGTTACAAATAATTTTTGATAAATTTACACTTTCTAGAATGTAAAATAAGTATAGATGTAAAGCCAAATAATTATAAATGTAAAGCCTACTCACAACTTGGTCCTAAGACCGAAGAAACCAAACCCGAAATGCCAAATTAAAAGCTGAGAAAGTTGGAATAGAATGGAATGAAAGAACACAGAATTTGGACCGAGCCAGTGGCAGCAACTTCAATTCAAACAGCACCAACGATTACATCTCGGATGTCATCTCGACAACAACAACAGCATCGCTACCACTTCTAGCCCGTAACAAACAGCAGCAAAAGCAAATTAATCAAGAAAGATGGCACGAAAATAGAGCGACACAGTAAGGTAGATAAAAGTGGAACAGGAATAAGAAGATATGTCAAGTACAAGCAAGAATGGGATTTGTTTTACCAAGGTAAAGGTATAACAATGATAGCTCTTGGCGGCAACAATTTCGACGACTCCAGCAGCAACATTCATGGTCCTATAGACTCCGACAACCAATAGAAAATTAAAAGCAGAAGCAGAACAGGACAATTCCTTCTCCGGTGACCTCTTCCACCTGCGACAGAGGCAACTGCAATGACAGTGAAAGAACAGACAGATGGCTCTGTGTCGCGGTGGTGGAAGGCAGCAGCATTTCGGCGACGAGCTCCAACAGAGCTCCCCTTTTTCTCTCCCGTTCGTGCCCTCCTTTTCTGCCTTGTTTGGCGATGACGATGACCTCAGCCGGGACGGCGACGGTCTCGATCAACGGCAGCGGCGCTACTCGAAGGTCCATGGACGGCGGTGACAGAAGCAAGGCACGACAGCAACGCTTGGAAATGGCAGCGACAGACGCGGTGGGGTGCATTGTTGACGGAACGGCGATGGGGCAGTAGCTTGGCGTCAACGAGCGTGACAGCGGCGCTTTCTTTCCCTTCTTCCCCACTTATCCGTCTGAGTGTTGTCCGTGAGTGAGTGGCGGATGAAATAAGGGTTAGGGTTTCCCTCTTTGGTTTCTGTTCTCTTCCCTTTCTCTCTTTCTTTCTCCTGTTTGTGGGTGTATGTGTTGTAATGAAATTAGGGCAAATTCGGGGATTTTGGATTTGGGTTAAGGTTGGAAAAAGAGGGATAAGGATAGTTTAGGGATTTTGATAAAATTTGAGGGTAGGGTAGTAATAAAAAAAAATTGAAGTGTTACATTCTACCCTCCTTACAAAAATTTTCGTCCTCGAAAATTGATACAATATGAAAAATGTTACATGGTTTTAGCCTTTTGCCAAACATGAGAAAGAAATATAATCGGGCACAATTGGTTACAAGATAGGTTTGTGTTAAAAAGAGGTGGTTAACATTCACACTCTCTTGTTCCCTTAATAAGTCAACCACATATGGCGCTTTTCACTTTGTTCTTCACTCCCAAAGTACATCCAAAAATCAAACATCAGGACTAACTTTTTCACTTGTACCAAAATCCCCTTAACTTGCTCCTCAGAATACTCCTACTTCATAATCTTCTTGACGTTGCACACTTACAAATTTTACCTTCCGATCTACGAACCATGTCCTAAAACTAGCATATCGCTTGCTATATCTAGGGATTACACGTTAACCAATAGAATCTCAAGTTTACTCAAAGGAATACAAAGTTTAGGAAGAGAAGAACAAGTATCACAGATGAGATTCACAAGAATTCAAAAGGATGTGTAGGATCACAATTAAACAGGGATGTACAGAAACAATGAAATGTGCCAAAAGAGAGTCAAACCACATCTTAACAAGGAAATCTGAATCGAGGAACTTCGATGGAAACAATAAAAGAAGGATGGAGTATTAAATCGAAAAAAATTCAAGCTGAATAAAAAGAGCAACTAGCTCAGACGAGATGACCACTAAAGTCGATGGCAATGTTCACGAAGGTTTAAGAGAATGATTAGGAACACAATCAAGCAGGGATATGCATAAGCAAGAGGACAAAATCAATAACAGAAAAAGCAAAGTACAACATAAATTAAAAATATGACAACACAATTTAGAATAGCCAACTTGACAGTCATAAAAATTGAAAACAGTGTCACAAAAATCAGTATGCTTCCTTTCCCGTTCTATAGAAACCTTCAACGAAGTGCCTTTAGATTATTATCATGACCTTGGATATTAAGTAACTATGTCATTAATAGATAAGTTACGTAAAACATGACGGAAGAATATAAGCAATCATCTCATTATCCTCTAAGCCAACATTTACATGTACATCTAACTTATTATCATTGTAAAATACACGCAAATATTTTCATATAATCATACAGTTGACTTAATTTACAAATGAAGCACATATAAGATAATGAAAATAAAACTAAAATTTGACGTGATTGCAATTAACTTAAACTAACATTAGTTATAATAACTGCTACTTTTTATTTTATCTAAATCTTTAAACGTAATTTAGCTTTCAATATAATTCAAGCACATAGAAAAAGAATCTTATGAAATTAAAGTAATAAGACTAGAGTTTTATTTAAAATTGGTTTTATTTCAAAATTCAAACTGGAAAATTTCCAATAGAGGAAACAAGTTATTGTTATGTTAAGCATTCTGCAGAAAAATCAAATTTGACATCCACAGTTCAAAAACTCACCATAAATCATAAACTTAACGGAAAGTTCTCAAATCATCTCAGGCTCATAAGCTACTTTTACTCAAGGTAAGTTTCCCTTTCTAAAACAATGCCACTCCCGGCATCCTCTTTCCAAAACTTCCATAACCATGGCAAGTTAAAGGTTTATTTTGAAATATTCAAAATCATCCATCCAACAACGGGATTTTATAACAAAGAGTCCTCGGCAGAGTCTCAAGTCTTTAGGGGAGATTAACATAACTCATTTCCTCAAATTCACTTAAAATCATTAAAATCTTGGCTTCCTGATTTGAGTAACAAAAAAGGATCTAAGCCAAACCGAGTCACGTAATCAATTACTCTTTTCAAAGCCGTTTCCTTTACTTAAACAAAAAACAGCTTCAACCCCATGGGAAATTCTAAAGCGTTTCAACGGCTCAAAAATTATTTTAGTCTTGCAAAAACTCAGGACTCAAGAGTACTTACTTAAGATTTTTTCCAAAACATTTTAGAATGAAACTTGTCAATAGACGTTCAGGTTCTTTCAAAGTCACTGAAAATTCTCTTATTCAAATCCTCAAGCCAAATTCAAAGGCATAAACCCTTTTCACATTTAAAACAGTCTTAAAGCATAAGTTCAGTCTAAATAACTTGTTCACAAGGGAAATATAATACTTTTCTTAAGAAACAAGACTAAATCACAATTTTCTTTTTAATAATTCATTTCAAAAGCATAAGTCATTCATTTCTTAATAATTCAGATAAAATAGTAGAAGCCGTTAACTCATAAGTTTCTGAATAACATTTCTGTAAAGTCCCGGATTCTACCGGAATTTCGGCAGCACCTCCTCTAAAACTTGAACTTTGCCACCCGGTTTGGGTCCCAATAAAGCAGTCCACAATCCTTTTCAACAGCCCAAAATCCAAAATCAGTCCAAGGCAAGCCAAATCCAACAGTCATCTCAATTCCATATTTCAAGGAAACCGTTTCAAAATCAAATCATTATCAGACGAATAAACTCATTTCTAAAGCTTTAAAGAAACAGTCAACAACCATCATTTATCAAACCAGATCGTTTAAAGCAAACCAAGCTAAATTCAAGAGTGTATTCTATTTTTCACATCCCCAAGAAAATTAACTCAAATCAATTCTCAACGGATCAAACTCGAATTCAAAGCTTTAAAAGAATCAACTTCAAAAGCATTTCGTTTCACAAAGCCACACAACAATCCATTCATCAAAACCAAATAATAATCCTTTCAAACATATAGTTACATTCATCCAAGACAATCAACATCACATAAGGCTTATACAATCACCAAATGTACATTGTCTCACATCAGTATCTATATGTAATAATTCCAATATAAAATATAGTTTTCGGAAAGCGCCCCTACATATGCAACAATTCAAGGTTTAAACCAAAACATGGTTAACTTGCACAAGGTAAAGTAACTTCAAGCAAAATGCTTTTTCGGATCATAAATTTGGAACTAGGAAATAGCTGAAAATCAGTAAACGGATTAGGAACTTGTGAGTAAAAGGTCTTCAATGAAAATCCAAACAAGCAAAGCATTGCAAAAGTGCGAGGGTAAAACTTGCATTGATTAAAAGTTTAAAACAAAGGTTTATAAAGGAATCTTGAACATTCAAAGCACTTTCACATAAAATAAATAATGTTACAGTATTAAAAAAATCAAACAAATAAAATGCACAAAAAGAGAGAACTAAGCAACAAGTATAAATTCAAAACTTTTGAAAGGTATTGAAAACAATGCTCAACTCGGGTGTTGAAAAACAACAAAGAATTTTAGATTTCAGAACATGATTGAAAAACAAATGAAGGAGGAAAAAAAGACCCTTCTTCAGAATTCAATACAATATTCAGTACACAATAAACTAAATTGGTTTGAGTTGTTTTTCACAATAAGGTAAGGGTATTAATCCAAGCGGCATCAACCAGTAGGAAAACGAAAAAGGAAAAGAAAAAAGAAAGCATGGGTTTTGAAAAAGTGATTACTACATAGAAATTTCTATTCACAAAAATTCATGCCCCCTAATTTGCATGCTATTTTGAGTCATTTTACCATGAAAAATATGAAATGCTGTCAGTAATTGAGCAGAATCAAAGGAATTCTAGATAATGAATGAAATCTTAAAATCAGAAACCATAGAAAACAATATGAAGATGAAGAAGATTAAAGCAAATATTCACAAAAGCGAGAAAGAGTAGAACTAGCTATAAGGCAGGAATCGCGAACCGGAACCGAAACTAAAGTCATTGCAAAAGCAAGTTCAAGAAAAGCTACCAAATAATAACTCAAGGATGGGTATAAAGAAGAGAAAAGAGGTGGCAAGAATCCACAGATGACTCATGATGACAAGAACCAAAATATAAGAATGACAAAAAGAGAAGGATGACATTCCTATAGGCCTCTGATAGTGCCACAATTTGTACAAATAGGCGCGCTTCTATTTATACAATTGTGATCCTACCATAGGACACTTGCTCCATATTACACAGATTAAACCTAAGCTCTGATACCACTCTGTCACAGCCCAAAATGAGCCATGACTGGCGCTCAGGAAAAAGAGTTTCCTAGCAAGCCTAACAGATTCGAATATAAGATAAATAAAAATGTTACAAATAATTTTTGATAAATTTACACTTTCTAGAATGAATAATTACATAATTGAACAAAAATAAAATAAATAAATATAGATGGATCCTGCCTCAAAATAAGTATAGATGTAAAGCCAAATAATTATAAATGTAAAGCCTACTCACAACTTGGTCCTAAGACCGAAGAAACCAAACCCGAAATGCCGAATTAAAAGCTGAGAAAGTTGGAATAGAATGGAATGAAAGAACACAGAATTTGGACCGAGCCAGTGGCAGCAACTTCAATTCAAACAGCACCAACGACTACATCTCGGATGTCATCTCGACAACAACAACAGCATCGCTACCACTTCTAGCCCGTAACAAACAGCAGCAAAAGCAAATTAATCAAGAAAGATGGCACGAAAATAGAGCGACACAGTAAGGTAGATAAAAGTGGAACAGGAATAAGAAGATATGTCAAGTACAAGCAAGAATGGGATTTGTTTTACCAAGGTAAAGGTATAACAATGGTAGCTCTTGGCGGCAACAATTTCAACGACTCCAGCAGCAACATTCATGGTCCTATAGACTCCGACAACCAATAGAAAATTAAAAGCAGAAGCAGAACAGGACAATTCCTTCTCTGGTGACCTCTTCCACCTGCGACAGAGGCAACTGCAATGACAGTGAAAGAACAGACAGATGGCTCTGTGTCGCGGTGGTGGAAGGCAGCAGCATTTCGGCGACGAGCTCCAACAGAGCTCCCCTTTTTCTCTCCCGTTCGTGCCCTCCTTTTCTGCCTTGTTTGGCGATGACGATGACCTCAGCCGGGACGGCGACGGTCTCGATCAACGGCAGCGGCGCTACTCGAAGGTCCATGGACGGCGGTGACAGAAGCAAGGCACGACAGCGACGCTTGGAAATGGCAGCGACAGACGCGGTGGGGTGCATTGTTGACGGAACGGCGATGGAGCAGTAGCTTGGCGTCAACGAGCGTGACAGCGGCGCTTTCTTTCCCTTCTTCCCCACTTCTGCGTCTGAGTGTTGTCCGTGAGTGAGTGGCGGATGAAATAAGGGTTAGGGTTTCCCTCTTTGGTTTCTGTTCTCTTCCCTTTCTCTCTTTCTTTCTCCTGTTTGTGGGTGTATGTGTTGTAATGAAATTAGGGCAAATTTGGGGATTTTGGATTTGGGTTAAGGTTGGAAAAAGAGGGATAAGGATAGTTTAGGGATTTTGATAAAATTTGAGGGTAGGGTAGTAATAAAAAAAAATTGAAGTGTTACACCACGTTATCAAAACTCATATTCATTAACCGAACACAACAGAATACTAACGCGAGGCTTTCCAAAACATAAATACTTACTGAACTAGCGAAACGAAGCAGCTGCGATATCGGACGAGCCCGGCAACAGCTCCGGCGGCGGCCAGAAGCTCCGATGGATCAACTATAAAAAGCACGCAGCATTAAAACCTTCTCGAAATCCAGAAAGGCAGAAACCTCAATTAAAACCCTTACCAGAAGAATGGAGCAGCAGCTCCGGCAGCGACCTCCTGCAGCAACCACACCGTTTCCCGGCAACCAGAGGCACAACGGGGTTTCTTGGCGGCAGAAACGGCGGTGGTTGGGCGCGGTTATGCCTCCTCTCCTCTGTACGACCCAGCGGCTTCCCTCTCGCCGGCACACAGCGGCGGCATTGCAGCAAGGAGCACAATGGCTTTGCGTAAATCGGCGACGACCCCCAGCAGTGGTGCCGGCGAACCAGTCGCGACGGAGGCAGCAGTAGCTCAGACCACGTCTCTCCAGTCTCCGACGCAATCTCTCTCTCTCTTCCACCGATGGTGATGATGACGGCAAGGACAGAAGCGGCGGCGCGAACACCACAACAGCGGCTGCGAGCTAGTCAGCGGCGCGAGTGACGACGAAGGTCCTACGTTCGGCCTCTCTCTCTCTTCGGCGTCGCTCTCCCCCGGTGACCCTCCTGCGTGCGACGCGACGCGACAGGGACTGGGTGCTACTCCTCAGCATCGCGCCTTCTCCCTCCTCTCGGTGACAGAGGCGCGCTACATGGCTCCATAGACGGACAGCGATGGCGGCACGGATTGGGTAGCGGCAGCAACGTAGCCACCTTCCCCCTTTCTTCTCCGATCTCTACTCCCCCTCAGATTCCTCTTTCTTTCTGTTTCTTTCTTTGTGCCGTATGTTTTGTTAGGAAGGGGAAACAAGGGCGACTGCTGTTAGAAGGGAGGGGCTGCAGCAGTTGTGAGGAAACCGGGTCGTGGGTTATGGTTTCAGGGTTAGGGTTTCATCATTTTGAAAATTAGGGTTAGGGACATTTTAGTAATTTCACTTAAAAATAGGGATAATATAGAAATTAGAAATAAATTCTGATCCAACAAAATTAATGTATAGAAATACTATTTGCTCCTCCGTTTTGCAAATTATTTTCAATAAAATGCCCAAATCTAAAAATTAGAAATAATATACTTAATTTCTTCATTTTCCAAAATAGCAGTAATAATATTTAAAATATTACTTATCTAATCCAAATCATATAAAATCCTTATTATTTTCATAACTATCAACCTTATACTTTAAATATAGAAAATAATCTAATAGTTATATAATTGGATAATAATCATAACTTATCTCAAGTTCAATAAATCAAACTTGCCTTAATTATCCTTAATAAAATAATCTCTGAAATTAAGGCTATAAATAACTATATGATTTGAGACTTGATCATAAAAAGACTTTTCAAAGATTCTGGGTCTTACACAAATATAATCACAGAAGTATATCTTTTTGCATCAATAGCTATTTATCACAACTCTGTAATGTAAAATATATTTTAAGGAAAACCCCTATCTCGTCTAGTCGAAATTATAACTCAACGCATCAACGGAACTATTTCTCTTAACCCAAAACCAACAGCAACCGCAAACTCAGTCCCTGGTCACTTTCGCAGCACTCACAGCAACTTAAAAGTGACATGTAACGCTCAAAACATGACCCTACATTACCAGAGCTTCAGAGTTTATAACCAAACATAACAGAATATTAACACGGGTTTCCAAAACATAAATACTTACCGAACTAAGAAAATGAAACAGCGGCGGTCGCTGAACCGGTTTGGCGGCAGCTCCGGCAGCCACCTCGAACGGCAGCGGCGACCAGAACTCCGGCAACGGCAACTGAAACAAATATACATCGATGATTAAGCTCCCGAAAATTCAAAGAAAACGAAAACCGACTTAAAACCTTACCGGCGGCAGCAGCAGCGATAACCCCGACGGCAGCGTGGTGGCTCGAGCAGCAGGACGCGGTGGCGGCGCGCAGCTGCAGTGGCGGTCTCCCTTTCCTCCGGCGCCATTGTTCCTTCCTCTTCTCCCTTTCTCTTTCTCAAGCCCTCTCTTCCCTCTTCAGCTTTCTTTCTTTCCTTCTTTCTTTCTTTTCATGATGGGTTGTGTATTTTGGTTGGAAAAAGGGGGGTTCAGATGCTGTATGTGTTGGTGAGGAGGAGGTATGGCGGCTAATGTTTCCTTAGGAATAAGGGGAAAATTGTAATTTAATTGGAATTAGGGTTTGTATATAGAATTAAGATTTTGGATTTAATTATAGTATAGTAATTTCAATAAAATTGGGGCATGGAGTATAAATTTTGAAATCTAATTAAATCTCTAAAATTATTTTAAAATATTATTTGTGGTATAAAAATACTAATTGATTTTCAATAAATTATTCTAATTGAAAATTTATGGTAATATAATTATTTTTTTATCTTTAACTTAAAGTATTAAATGATATAAATTAAATTATCTAAAATCAAATCATATAAAATTCTTATTATTTCATCACTACCAATTTTTATAATTTAAATATAGAAAATAATTCAATGATTATAAAATTAGACAAAATTCTAATTTAAATAGCCAAACCTCATTATTTCTCGAATTTCTAGAACTTTAATCATGAATAGGAAAATAATCCATAAGTATAAAGTTTGGATAAAAACCTTAATTTATTTCAAATCCAATTAAATGCCTTTAATTATTTTTACTAAAAATAAATTCTGAAATTAAAACTATAAATAAATATGTAACTTGATTAATTCAAAATAGGACTTTTCAAAAGTCGTGGGTCTTACAAAAACTATTTAGAGAATACATAAGATTAACAAATTATATAATATCTCAAAGTTTTTCAATCATCCTATTTATAATGGTTTTACAGAATAGAAGATGACATTATTCATGGCAAATATGGAAGGATAATAAACAAAATTTTAGAATAAATTTTCAAGTCAAAATACATTAAATGAGAATATTTTCTTTATTATGGGGCACGACTTTTATAAAATTTAGTGTAAAAAATGAACAAGTTGAATAATAGTAATTAATGTCCTGCTTTATATTAAATTCCACCCTTTAAATTTCACCCTTTATACCTTTTTTTTCTTTCAATTTGGTTCCTACACTTTTATTAGTTTTATAATTAAGTTCTTCATAGTGTAAAAAATAATAGAGTTAACTAAATATTTCTTTACAAATTGAAGGTATTCATAATTAAAAACTTAACTAGATCTTTGACTACATGTATCTTAGAAGAAATATTTTGTTAATTTTAATGTTTTTTATATGAAAAGAATCTAATTACAAAATTAAAAGTAGTATAGGACTCAATTAAAAAAATATATAGGGACCTAATTGAAAATTTAATGAAACTATAGGGACCAAAAAATAATCAAACCTATTGTTTAGGTGAGTTTTTGAGGGAAAAAATCGAGTTGTTTTTTTTTTATTTTTTAGAAAAGTAAAAGTAATTTTATATTTGGATATCTCATGCAAAAATACCTTTTTATCTATCAATTATGTTTAGACACAATAATATAAAAGTAATTTTTGTTTATTTATTATGTAAAATAAATCCTTTTTAAGAAAAAATATCTTTTTAAAAATATGTAAATTGTGCTTGTTTGGGTGTCATTAAATAGATAAAAAAATTATTGAAAAAAGATTTTTTAGCTGTGATTCAAGGAGCACTTAAAACCTTTCTCAAACATTTCAAAATGAAACTTGTCAATAGACATTCGGGTTCTTTCAAAGCCATTGAAACTTCTTTAATTGAAACCCCCAAGTCAAATTCAAAGGCATAAACCCTTTTCACATCCAAACAGCTTTAATTTCTCTCTTTCATGGAAATCAAGGAGAATTGCGTGTATTGCCGCTGCTGTTAGAAGGGAAGGCTGCAGCAGCTATGGGGAAACCGGGTCGGGTTAGGGTTTTTAGGGTTAGGGTTTCATTTCAAAAATTAGGGTTATGAGCATTTTAGTAATTGCAAATGAAATTGGGGATAATATAGTAATTGAAACCCAAATTAACTCCAACACTAATCATATAGGAAAATACTATTTGCTCATCAACTTTACAAATTATTTTCAATAAAATGCCCAAATCAAATAATTAGAGATGATATAGTTAAATCCTTTATTTTCCCAAAATAGCAGTATTACTATTTTAAAATATTAATTATTTAATCCAAACCATATGAAAACCCTTATTATTTCACAACTATCAACTTTATACTTTAAATATAGAAAATAATCCAATAATTATAAAATTGGATAATAATCATAAATTATCTCAAGTTCAATAAATCAAAACTTGCCTTAATTATCTTTAATAAAATGATTTCTGAAATTAAGGCTGTAAATAACTATATGATTTGAAACTTGATCATAAAAAGACTTTTCAAAGGTTCTGGGTCTTACACTCGCCGCACCTCGGCGACGGCTAACTCTACTCAAATTTTTAAAAACCCAAGTTTTTAATCTATATCATCGTCTCCAAAATAGTATATAGATCTCCAAACAGTATATAGGAGTATACAAAAATATACAGACAATAAGCATGGCTTCTTCAAGGATTTTTTTAATTATAAATTAAAAAAAAACAAGCCATAACAATGGCAACCTTTATCATCGTCTCCAAAAATACAGATGTACACCAGAATAAGCAATATTTAACAAGAATTTTTTTAATTTTAAATTAAAAAATAACTATTTTCTAAAAATAAAATCCGACTTATTCCTGTGTACTCTCATGTACTACGGAGACGATGATAATGGTTACCATTGTTAACTTTCTAACTCAATCTAATATATGTAAGATCCCAGATTTTGAAAATTTAAACTATTTATGATTTATTTTATTTATTTGAGAATATATTTTCAAAAATGTTTATATTGAGTACTTTTTTATTATTGATTTAAAGTTTTAGTGATCAAAAAAATAATGAGAGTTTTATCTGCTTTAATTTGAATAATTAGATTTTGAATTTTATTTTATGATTTAAAGAAAATTAATTCAATTATCTCTAGTTATTGAATTAGAGTATTTATTTGAAAATAAATTTGTAAATTGATAATTAATATAGTATTTTTATAAATATTAGTGTTGGATAAAATTAGTTTTAATTACTCTATTACCCTAATTTTATTAAAATTACTAAAACTACCAAAAATCCTCAATTTCATACACAAAATCCTAATTTTGTCCTAAATCTAACCCTAACCTAACCGCCTCACCTCTCTCACCCTCCCCAAACACACATATGGCACACAAACACACACACAACACCACGCACCCATATATAGCAGAGGAGAAGAGAGAAAGAGAGAAAAGGCACAGAGAGGGAGAATCAAAGTTGTGGGAGAAGAGAGAAGCAGAGCAAGACAGTGCCGGTGCCGTGGACTGCGAAGCCACCGCCGCTTCCACTGACGAAGAGGAGAGAAAGGGACGCCGGTGAACAAACTGTGTGAGAGAGGGAGCTGCCTTCCATGCGTCGCCATCATTGAGTCCGAGGTGGAGAGGAGGAGTGCGAGCGGGAGGAAGAAGCCGTCGCCATCACCGTTCATGCTCTGTGGTCACTGCCGTTCGTGAACCAGACGTTGTCTCCAACAAAAGCTCCTGTCGCCGCCGAGAATCCCGTCACTGTCAGATCCATCCCATCGCCGTTGGGGGGCTTCCATGGGAGAGAAGAAGCTGATTCCATTACACACACTGGCGGAGGGGGAACCAGCTGCGCCACCGCGCCTCTGTCGCCGGGAAATGTTGCTGCCGCTGCCGAGATCCACTGCCGCTCCATTTCTACGTTTTCCCTTTGTTACAATAAGCCTTTCTATTCCGAAACCCTCACAGCTAGTGTATATGCATTATGTTATGTTTTCGGTGAAAATTCTAAGGTTTTGGTAATGTAGGATTGATTCCTAATTGTTGCATGTCGCGTTTGGGGTTGCCGCCGTTGCTGCGAGGGTGAAATAGGCTATGGTTGTGACTTCTGAGGGTATAGGCCGAGAGGAAACAGAATTTGTCACGTAGTTAAGTCGCGAACGAAGTTGGGACAATTTCTTAAACTTAATTCACTACTAAGAATTGTTTTAAATCGATATTAATAGTGAAAATATATTTTTATGATTTTGCAAGTTTTATGAATTGAATTGAGTTGTTTGGAATGAATATAAATGCTAGTTTGAATGGTTTATTGATTGATTGGAAATGTTTAGTTGACTTTTGTACTTGATTTAAGGTTATTATGATGATGATTGAATTGTGACTCTTTCTAATTATTAAGTTGGAAAGTCGATTTGATTAAATACCATGTAAAATGATTTTCTTGGTTTGAGGTTAATTTGATATTGAGAATGAATTTGCATTTGAAACGATTTGAGATATTGGGAATGAGTTTTATTCATTTATCAAAAATAATTTCTGATATTGGAACTAGTCTGAGTTATTAGAAATGGTTGAAAAGAGGTTGAGAATGGTTCGGTTGGGACCCAAAAAGGGTGGCAAAGTCCGAGTTTTAGGGGAGATGCTGTTAAAATTTTATTATGAAACTTAATACTTTGTTTATTTAGAAAAAGGTTGGACTTGAGAAATCGTATTGTTTAGTTTTTGATTTATTAAGAAAAGATTTATGTTTGGGTTTGATTTATTAAGGAAAAACTTTATGTTTTGAATGTGATTTGTTAAGAAAAGATTATGTATTGAATTTTTACTCATTAAAGAAGACTTTATGTTTTGAGTTTGATTAAAGAACTACATTTTAAGGAATTATGATTCAAGGAGTTTATTAATTTTAAAGAACGAGTTTGATTGTCGTCCTCCCTAAAGTCTTGAGATTCTGCCATGAGATTTACTTAATAAATGATTCTTTTTAGTCTTTTGAAAGAGGTTTAAATCTGAAATGGTTTTGAAGTTGGTGTTGGTTTTAAATAAAAATGATTTGAGTTCGGTTTGTTAAGAAGAAAAAAGAAAGGGAAAAGAGAACATGGCACGTGTGATTTATGAAATGATTAAAAGGTCACAAGAGGGTGACGGAAAGTAAGTGGTTAAGGTGCTGATGTGAAAATGTTAAGCTGTGGGCTTTATGTGTGAATGATTGTACGGGGATGCTCGTGTGTATGAAATGGCTTCCAGGAGAAAAGGGCACATGCTTCAGCTGGAGAATCAGCCCCTGTAAGTACTTGCAGAGGTAATGTTCGGCATACTTTAGCTAGAGAATCAGCTCCTGCAAGAAGTAGAAACTTGCAGAGGTTATGCCGCTGGAATGCCATATCTGACTTGCGAGTTGGATTGCGTCGAGTGCGGGTCGAAACCGACAAATGAGCTCATTACCTGCATTAGGGATAGACATGCATCATGTTGCATTTGTGCTTTATTTGGGTGTGCTTAAGAGTTTTAGTTTGCTTGTTTGATGAATTCTGTTTAACTGGTAACTGTTCTGTATATGTGTTTGCCTTGAATTTGATTGTGTTTGTGATTGATTATGTTGAGATTGAGTTTCGATGGTGAATTGTTTTGATTTAGGCCAGAGGCCAAGATTTGGTTATGTTTGGGCCGAAGGCCATGATTGATTGGATTAGAGATAAGTTTTGACTAAAATGTTATTTTACATGCAATTTTTGTAAGAGAAATACGAATTTTAGAATTGAATAATAAGTTGATAATCACTATGTTTTGAAAATAGTTTTAATTACAATATCTTCTTACGACAATTCTTAAAAATCCTCTACTGAGAACTCTTTCGAGAACAATGTTCTCACTCCCCTACAGACTTTTTTTTCAGGAAACGGACGAAGATGGATGTATTAGTTTAGTTATTAGTTTAACTTATACGATATGGATGTATTAGTTTAGTTATTATTATTTTTCCCTCGCCATTAATATTATAATTTTTGTAAGAGGGATAGGAGTTGTATTATTTGTATGTATCTGATATGTATAAGTTACTTGAGTAAGAAGTTTTGTTTATGTATATGCTTGTTTATTTTATTGTAAAAGTATTTTTCCGATTTTTCAAATAAAATAGCGACACGGTTTCGAGTCAAAGGCTCATATTTTATTATTAAGTACATGAAGTCGTCGTAATACCTCTTGCTATCAGAGTGGCGCAACCGGAAGCGTGACATTCTGATAGTGAGGGTATTACAATATATTCTAAAAATGGATTAAAGAGACAGAAAATTGACTTGCAAAATTTGATTCCATTTTAAGGAACGGAAATACCAACAATAGCTTTTGGGAATGGGAGCTTCGCCCGGCAAAACCCCATGCTTCAAGAATTCCTTTCTGCCAGCACTTTCTTTCTCCACCTAAGAGTCACTTTATCAGTATCCGGACAACTATCCCAGGATATTGGCAATGTAAAAAAATATTTCACGTACATCCGAATATATATTACAACTTTAACATAAAATAATTATTTCTCACACTTATTACATGAATAGTAAATTAATATCCTAAAATTGGATATTATTGAATAATTATATATAATAATATTTTACTATATCAATGCATTAAAATTAAAATGTGTAATTTTTATAATATCTTCTAACTAGACGACAATGAGCCGGCTTGTTCAATTTTGTGCAGACCAAGAATATAGCTATGGTGCTATGTACGTATGACCTTAGTTCCTGCATTAAATTATAAGGTATACCAATTTTTATGATTCTTTACTCATAAGTTTATTTTGTGATTGATTTCATTTTGTTTGAAATTTATTTTATTTTATTTTATTTTTTCGTGCAAAGGAAGTAATATATGATAGGCAGATCAATGAAGAATGTTGGATCTGAGTTCGAAGATTTTGAGACAATGGTGATACTATTTTACTTCAAGATCCTAATGAAGATTCATGCACGATGATTTGATGAAAATTAAAGATAAAAACAACATATCTTTTCACTAACGACTGCGAATTTCAATTTTTAAAGATTGTAAGTAAAAATTGTGTTGCAAAATTCCTTATAGAATTAAATAAAATATGTGTTAGTCTTTCCTTTGTTAATATGTAATACCAATATCTCAACTCTAAAGCTATCAATAAATGTCAAGTCATATAGATACATTCTTGTAGTGTGTATTAAAGTTAACAAAAATAATACAAATATACAATAAAGAAGTGGAACTTAATGAAATGATTAGATTTGAAATTTATTCTAAATTTTTTGTAATGGTTCTTTCATATAGATACATTCTTTGTATGAGAAATACATGTAGATATGAAAAAAAATCTTTGCCTAAATCATAAAAAAATTTCTTTTTCCATTCCGGAACCATATGTTCATCATCAGCTAATCAAAGATGCTTTCCAATTTTATCTGAATACTTAAAATAAATTTTAATTTTATCTTTATTATTTAAATTTATTTTTATACATTTACTTATTTTTATTCCTTCTTTCCTCCAACGACTGCATCACCACCACGACAGCTAACAACACCGCCACCACCATTGTCATCACTGGTGCTGCTGCTACCACCATCACCATATTTATCTTAATTAAAAGATAAATTTTATTGGAACAAAGAGATGACTCTGCCAAAGGTAATGCTTGAGAAAGTGAATCGCAAGGACTCCTTCAACCTAAGACATCTTGAATTCAAAAGAAATGCATGTCATCCCAGCTACTTTAGTTTTCCATGAAAGTAACAAGAAATTGTTTGTAATACAAACATGTTGTGTATAGCAAACAAATTAAAAAAAATGTAATTACCTCCTCAAGAATAATAATAAATATTTTTGGTACTTTATTGACTTGATTTGATATTGTGATGGTTGTTATCACCACCTCTGCATATGAAGTTGAAAAACCATCAAAATTAAGTAATGATTTTTGGCATGGCATTAGCAAGAAAAATGAGCCATTATTAGCCCTAAAACTATTTAGAGAATACATAAGATTAACAAATTATATGATGTTTTGGAGTTTTTCAATCATCCTATTTATAATGGTTCTACAAAGAACAAAAAAATGTTGACGTAATTCATGGCAAATATGGAAGGACAATAAACAGAAATTTTGAATAAATTTTTTCAAGTCAAAATACATTAAATAAGAAGATTTTTTTCATAAATGGGGAAAAGATGTTTATAAAATTTATTGTAAAAAATTAACAAGTTGAAAAATAGAAATTAATTTCTTCATTTATATTAAATTCCATCCATTCATTGTATATTTGAACGAAAATATTTTATTATTATGCAAAGATTCTTTATTTTGCATTTCTTAATTTCTATTTGAATAATTGAGTAAATATTAAATATAATAAATATATAATTGTAGATGTTATATGCATGAAAATATTCATATTAAGTTAAATAAGATAATTACTAATTATTGTCTCTCTAATATTAATGATATTTGTTTTATTACATTACTTATTTCAATTTTTTTTCTTAAATTTTTTCCTTGTTAAAATATTCAATAATATTAGTTATGCTAACAAGGGTATTAATTTATTATTTTTATTTATGGTCTTGTTAATTACATGAATAAGTTCTTATGATAACTAAATCTAACCAAGTTGGTCTAGTGATTAATTGGTTCTATTTACGAGAATCACACACTATAGTCGCATGTTTCTTTATCTTTCTATATTGTGCTAAGTATTTCCAAAAATCGATAAATTTCATAAAAGGATAGAGGAAAAATGATTGTTTACATTAGCTTAGCCTACTTTCTTCCTAAATACAGAATTTTTAGTATATGAAATTATATTAAATTTTTTAATTTTGACAAGCATAAGTTAACTTTAAAAAATTTCTCGTTAAGTACTTTCAAAAAGAACACATTAACTTTTAAAAAACTACAATTTTACAAACGCATAAACTTCTTTATTTATCAAATACAAATAAAGTAGTGTTTCTACTTTTGAAAAATGCAAACACCTCTTTAAAAACTCATAAGTTTATTTTGTGATTGATTTCATTTTGTTTGAAATTTATTTTATTTTATTTTATTTTTTCGTGCAAAGGAAGTAATATATGATAGGCAGATCAATGAAGAATGTTGGATCTGAGTTCGAAGATTTTGAGACAATGGTGATACTATTTTACTTCAAGATCCTAATGAAGATTCATGCACGATGATTTGATGAAAATTAAAGATAAAAACAACATATCTTTTCACTAACGACTGCGAATTTCAATTTTTAAAGATTGTAAGTAAAAATTGTGTTGCAAAATTCCTTATAGAATTAAATAAAATATGTGTTAGTCTTTCCTTTGTTAATATGTAATACCAATATCTCAACTCTAAAGCTATCAATAAATGTCAAGTCATATAGATACATTCTTGTAGTGTGTATTAAAGTTAACAAAAATAATACAAATATACAATAAAGAAGTGGAACTTAATGAAATGATTAGATTTGAAATTTATTCTAAATTTTTTGTAATGGTTCTTTCATATAGATACATTCTTTGTATGAGAAATACATGTAGATATGAAAAAAAATCTTTGCCTAAATCATAAAAAAATTTCTTTTTCCATTCCGGAACCATATGTTCATCATCAGCTAATCAAAGATGCTTTCCAATTTTATCTGAATACTTAAAATAAATTTTAATTTTATCTTTATTATTTAAATTTATTTTTATACATTTACTTATTTTTATTCCTTCTTTCCTCCAACGACTGCAGCACCACCATCACAGCTAACAACACCGCCGCCACCATTGCCTTCACTGGTGCTGCTGTTACCACCATCACCATATTTATCTTAATTAAAAGATAAATTTTATTGGAAGAAAGAGATGACTCTGCCAAAGGTAATGCTTGACAAAGTGAATCGTAAGGACTCCTTTAACCTAAGACATCTTGAATTTAAAAAAAAAAAAAACATAAGTCATATACATTGGCCCAGCTACTTTAGTTTCTCATGAAAGTAACAAGATATTGTTTGTAATACAAACATGTTGTGTATAGCAAACAAATTAAAAAAAATGTAATTACCTCCTCAAGAATAATAATAAATATTTTTGGTACTTTATTGACTTGATTTGATATTGTGATGGTTGTTATCACCACCTCTGCATATGAAGTTGAAAAACCATCAAAATTAAGTAATGATTTTTGGCATGGCATTAGCAAGAAAAATGAGCCATTATTAGCCCTAAAACTATTTAGAGAATACATAAGATTAACAAATTATATGATGTTTTAGAGTTTTTCAAGCATCCTATTTATAATGGTTTTACAAAATAGAAGTTGACATTATTCATGGCAAATATGGAAGGATAATAAACATAATTTTATAATAAATTTTAAAGTCAAAATGCATTAAATGAGAATATTCTTTTTATTATGGGGCACGACTTTTATAAAATTTATTGTAAAAAATGAACAAGTTGAATAATAGTAATTAATGTCCTGCTTTATATTAAATTCCACCCTTTATATTGTATATTAGTATTATTACATTTGGGTGGTCTTCTAAAAAAAGATATTTTTTCGAGTTATTTTTTTTAAAGGTTCTTATAGAAAAGTATAAGTAATTTTATATTTGGAAATCTCATACAAAAAGATCTTTTTATCTATCAATTATGTTTGAATATAACAACATAAAAGTACTTTTTTGTTTATTTATTATGTAAAAAATATCTTTTTTTAAGAAAAAAAGATCTTTTAAAAAAAGATGTAAATTGTAACTTCTCAAAAAAGATATTTTTTTTATTTTTCTAGTGTTTTTACTTTTACTACTAGAAATTTGTCAAACACACTAAAAAAATAAAAAAATATATTTTTTCATTGAAAAAAAAATATTTTTTATCAAGATAATGTCACCCAAACAAATACTCTATCCCTCATAAAAAACTTGTTTCTTTTTATTTTTTTTTTAAAGTTTGGCTTGTTTAGGTGAGTTTTTAAGAAAATAATTTTTTTCGAGTTGTTTTTTTTTTTTTAATCTTTAGAAAAGTAAAAATAATTTAATGTTTGGATATCTCATACAAAAATATCTTTTTATCTATCAATTATGTTTAGGTATAACAATATAAAAATACTTTTTTGTTTATTTATTACATGAAAAAATCTTTTTTTTAAAAAAATCTTTTAAAAATATGTAAATTGTGCTTGTTTAGGTGCCATTAAGTTGATAAAAAAATTTCTTTCATCAAAAAAGTTTTTTTTAAGCGTGTTTGATAAATTTCTAATAGTAAAAGTAAAAGCACTAAAAAATATATATTTTTTGAAAAGTTACAATTTATATCTTTTTTAAAAATTGTAAGACCCAGAATCTTTAAAAAGTCTTATTATGATCAAGTCTCAAATCCTACCGTTATTTATAGCCTTAATTTCAGAGATTATTTTATTAAAGATAATTAAGGCAAGTTTTGATTTATTGGATTTGAGATAAGTTATGATTATTATCCACTTTTATAATTATTGGATTATTTTCTATAGTTAAAGTATAAGGTTGATAATTATGAAATAATAAGGATTTTATATGATTTGGATTAGATAAGTAATATTTTAAATATTATTACTGCTATTTTGGAAAATGAAGAAATTAAGTATATTATTTCTAATTTTTAGATTTGGGCATTTTATTAAAAATAATTTGTGAAATTGATGAGCAAATAGTATTTTCTATATACATCTAGTGTTGAATTTAATTTGGGTTTCAATTACTCTATTCCCTAATTTTAGTAAAGTTACCAAAGTGCCCCTAACCCAAATTTTTGAAAATGAAACCCTAACCCATGACCCGGTTCCCTTTAGCCACACCCCCAACATTTCCTTGCTCTCAGCAGCGGCAACACACGCTGAGTTTCCTCTGTGTTCCTGAAATAATGAATCAAAGAAAGAAAGAAAATAAACGAAGGGGAAGGGGAAAAGCAGGGAAGAGGAGAGGAGAAAAGGAATGACGTCGCCGGCGGGCATCACTGCCGCCGCACCGTCGTGTTGCCGTTGTAGGAAAGGAAGCCGCGACGCGCGGAGGGGGAGGAAGGGTCCAGCCTCGTCGCGCCGCCTCTGCTGTCCGTGCTACTGTCGTCGTCCAAGCTCGTCACCGCCAGTTGCGTCATCGCCGTCTCTGCCCAGCACCGCCGTAGATGATGGGTCGTCGAGAACTGCCACCGCTGCTGCCATCTTCATGGGGCTTGAGTTGCTGTGGTCGCTCCTCGCTGTGAAGCCCGTCGCGAGCGCCGCTGTCAGCATCGTGCTCCCTGGTGCCGTCGAGGAGCCACTGTGACTGCCTCCCTCTCTGCCGCCGAGGTCCTCCGCCGCTGGGTACAGAGAAGGGTAGCGCCGTGCAAATCAAAGAAAGGAGATGCCTTTCTGCCTATGCTCCTGGGTTTTGGAATCTGATCAGGACGCCGCTGCCACCATCTGAGCTCGCTGCTGCTGATGATGGTAAGCCCAAACCGCCGCTGGCAAAAAGGGGTTCAGGCCGCCGCAGGTGTCGCCGCTGGAGAAGGGAGCTGTGCCTCTGTGTTCCTGGCAGCCGGGAGTGGTTCCGTGACTTCTAGGACCACCGCAGAAGCCTCTGGCTGTTTCTGCCGTCACCGGAGAATCCTGCCGGTAAGGTTTTAAGTATTGGGTTTCGTTTCTCCTGAGTTTTCGAAAACGTTACAATCACTGTATATTGATTTCAGTCGCCGGAGTCTGATCACCGTTGCCGCCTAAGATGGCTTCTGGGGCTGCCGCCGAACCGGTTCGGAGACCGCCGCTGTTTCGGTTCAGCCGTTCCTTTGGTTCGGTAAGCGTTTCGATCTGAAATCCCTCTAGTTACTGCTCTATTATACATTGAGGAGTTGTAGCATTTGTTGTTATGAGAGTTAATCTCGGTTATTATATATTGCGATTAGAGTCGTTGTGGTTGCTAAGAAAACGGTTTGGAGCTGAGGTTTTGGTAGCCGGGATTTTGATTGTTGATTTCGGGTCGAGGCGGAAAGGACTCTGTGATGCGTTTGAGTTATGGAATTTGCGTTTTGAGGTAGGGGCACTTTCCAAAAACTATATTTCTATATGTTGGAATTATTACATATGGATACTAATGTGAGAAAATGTGTATTTGGGGATTGTATCGGCCTTATGTATTATTTGATTGACTCGAATATTTATGGATGTTGGTTTGGCTGAGTTGTTGTGCGGCTTTGTGAAATGTAATGTTTTGAAGCTGATTCTTTAAATATTTGAAATCTGAGTTTAATCCGTTGAGGATTGGTTTGATTTG
>NC_029788.2:107924972-107925402 GCF_000816755.2 Arachis ipaensis
ATTGAACCGTGAGCCGGATGGCTGAGATGGATGGTGATCCATGGTTGAGTATAAATGCATGTATGCAATCGAATGAATTGTGAATTTAAGCCGGATGGCTGAGATGAATGTTGTATGCGAGTATGCTTGTGTTTTCTCTCTGGTTGTAAGGGTGACAGGGCACCGATACCCTCTAATGGCGACAGGGCGCATATACCCTCTAATGTTAATAAAGCGCAACAGAGAGACTGTGTCCGGGTTAGCTACCGGACACGTCGGGTTGGCTTGGTAACCGATAGATGATATCATCAGCCACTAGGGACAGGCATGCATCATATGCATTTGTGTGACATTGGTTGGGTGTGTATATTATACTTGGTTTGCCTATGTGATTAATTGCTAACTGTTCTACTTGTAATAACTGTTTGTTTGTGCTTGAACTTCCTATCTG
>NC_029788.2:107926215-107926999 GCF_000816755.2 Arachis ipaensis
TAAGAGGGATAGGAATTGTATTGTCTAATGCTTGTAATATTATTTATATATATATGTGTATATATATATGGATGTACTCTTTATGAGCTTTTGAAAGTTGTATGGTATTTGTGGATGTACGTTATCGAACGAAAGTATTTTTGGGAACAGTATTGCGGTTTAAAGTTTTAAATAGGCTCATATTCTAGTATTAAATAATATAAATGTCGTCGTAATGTCCGAGCTATCAGAGTCGCGCAGCCGAAAGCGTGAGCTTTGGTAGTTAGGGTGTTACATTATGGTATCAGAGCAGTTCTTCCTGTAGAGCCTGAGGAATGGGCTGACTATGCTTCAGTTGCATACTCTGAGTGTTTGTCATGTATTAGGCCTTGTCGAATGACGAGAATTAGAGCTTTATGCACATGACGATCTATTGATTAATGGTGTTAGTCTTGCATTGCATAATTCTTGGTATTAAGTTTGGCCGGCTTAATACTAGTGAATTATGTATATGAAAGCACCGATGGGTTATCATAGATGAAATACGAGTTGAGTAAAGCGAATCGCGGGCTTTGGGAACGTTAAAAACTATTTCTCGAGGCTATTCAGTTGTGTGTCTTGAATTTTATTCGAGTCGATCTGTTCTTTTATACCCTAACCTGAAGTTCTTGTTTGCTAATCCTCTTGAAAAGTAGTTTGATTTTCTCGACTCTATTCCCCTATTCATATGCATTCTTGTTTGATCTTAAGTGCATATGCTTGGTTGAACTCCTTGTTGTATCTATCTTTCTCTGTTTGAGTTCTT
>NC_029788.2:107929427-107930474 GCF_000816755.2 Arachis ipaensis
CGAATCGCGGGCTTTGGGAACGTTAAAAACTATTTCTCGAGGCTATTCAGTTGTGTGTCTTGAATTTTATTCGAGTCGATCTGTTCTTTTATACCCTAACCTGAAGTTCTTGTTTGCTAATCCTCTTGAAAAGTAGTTTGATTTTCTCGACTCTATTCCCCTATTCATATGCATTCTTGTTTGATCTTAAGTGCATATGCTTGGTTGAACTCCTTGTTGTATCTATCTTTCTCTGTTTGAGTTCTTCTTGATTCAAGTATTCTTTGATATAGTCTTGAACTTGTCTTAATGTGCTGTGACTTTTAACTCCGGGTTCCGTGTTCATTCTTAGAGAACTTGTTGATTCAGTTTTCCTCTTATTTGACAGTGATTACAGCTGATTTTGAGATTTTTATAAAAATTGCTGTTGATTAGATACATCTTATCTATATATGAACTTTGAAGATTTCTTATACAGTTTAACAATTATTTACTCCTAATACCTCGACCGTACTTTTACTGGTTTATAGAACTGCACCTACTTAAAATACAATTTGACTTTCTAGTAACTTTACTATAGTTCCAATGGACATCTTCGTTTGATTATGTATTTGGTTATTCTTCAAGATTCCGGAAAGAAAGAATTTTTCGCTTTTACTTAGGTTGAGTTTCGTTTGGTAAACTTCACTTAATTCATTTTGATTGGAGTTTGATTTAGCATACTACATGGTTTATGCCATTGTTGTTCTTTTGAAAGTGTTGGACTCATAGCTTTCTTCCTATGGACGGACTAAATTCTCTATTAAATCTTCCATCTCTATGAATGTCATGTTTGACCTTGTTTTTAACTGATCTTTTACATCTTGTGAATATTGCCATTGATCTTGGTTTTTCCTTTTTGTGAATCTCATTCGTATATGAGTCAGTTTGATTCGTTTCAAGTTAGTGCATTGTTTATTCTCCCATTATCTCTACAAGAGTTTTTAGTCAAAGATTTATCATTGAGAAATTACAAATGATTGAGTTGTCTTTTTCTATGACTTTTGTATTCTTTTGGATCAATTTAAA
>NC_029788.2:107930499-107943688 GCF_000816755.2 Arachis ipaensis
TTACCAACTATTTTAATCATCCAAGATCCAACACATGGCAAATCCTAATTGACTAAACCTTAATCCCTTAGTAATTTAGTCTCCTCTAAGCTAATCAACTGTCAATTTCTAGATCACTTAATGTAGATTAAAGGGTTAAGTCCAATTCTTATTTATTGGCCACCAAAACCCGAATTACCCAAATATAGGAGAATTATATGTCATGTATCTCGTTAAATCTAGGTAATTAGTGATTTAGGAGGAACTACTTTCAAGCTATTATTCAAGTGAGTTAAATTTTCCAAGAATCAATAAGAATTCATGTAGAAAAAGAGTTATTTTTCAATACACGCAAATTCATAAGATGAAGAACGAAAGTAATTCTTGAATTTAAAAGACTACAATAATTAAAATCGAGTGTTAATATTATTAATCCATAGAATAAACAAAGCTCCTAACTTTAAGAAAGGAGGTTTAGTTGCCCATGCGTCAAAGAAAAGCTAGGGTGTCAAAAGTGTGTAAAGTGCAGAATGAGGTAGAAGAGAGAAGAGAGGAGCCCAAAGGGCTAAATCTTTTCCCTTTTATATCTAACCGAATTGATTTAAAAATAAAATAGAAGAAATAAAATAAACTAAAATAAAATAAAATAATATCTCAAACCCTAGAAGATTATGTTTAGTATTAATAATAAACAAAAGAAAATAAAATAAAACTAATTATTAACGAAATCTTCATCCAACAAATCCGTCCTTGAAATCCATGTATGCGGTGCTGGTGCTAAACACCAGGCTCGACATTTAGCACCAGTGAGGCAGAGAAAATTGTGGAGTTTTGCGGTCCTCCTGGCGCTAAACGTTAGGCTCGGCGTTTAGCGCTGAGGAGGCAGAGAGGATTGCGGGCGTTGCACGAATTGCAAAGCTCCTAGCACTAAACTCTAGGTTGGGGCGTTTAACACAAACTAGTCAGAGACCTTGCAAGCACCACGAGACACCAGCTTGGCAGATTCACTTTTCTTCTTTTTCTTCTGCACGAACTCTGCCAAACTCGCCCGAATTTTTTCTGAAACAAATAAAACCACAATCTGCCTCAAAGTAGCATCCAAACAGGCTTCAAACACTAAAATCTCAATAAAACTTAATAAATTCATATATAAAATAATAAGAAAATAAAGAAAAGATGCTCACACATCACTTCTCTCTATAGAATTATGAATTAAAATATATTCAAAAACCAAAACCTCAAAACCACTTCATCTCTTTCAAATTTCATCTTTAAATATTTATAGAATCTTATACTTAGGGGTCTTTTCAGACCCAAAATGCGAGCCCTCATACCACCTAACACAGACATGTGATGGCCCTGTCACGTGCGCATCAAATCCTCGCCTGTGTGGCTTCTTGTTGCATGCGTGGCCCCAGTTTGAGTGGACTCCTTGCTTTGTATTTCCTTCCTTCTTTGGCCATGTTTCATGCTCCCACTCGACCCTAATTTAACCTAAAACACTAACAAATATATCAAGGTACCAAATAGATGAATAAATATAAAAAATATTCAAATTATGGCCAAAACACATTAATCTCAATTAGAAACAATGATCACAAATGTAGTCAATTAAGCACACAAAGCATAAAAAAATTGCATAGAATCCCTTAAAATGCACATAATTAGATTTCATCAATTCTCCCACACTTAATCTATTGGTTGTTCTCATACAATAATCCCTAAAAGACAAGAGAATTTAAAGAGAAAAGCTAATATCTAAAGAATATAAAAGGCTCAAAGTGTTTAACTAGGAAGTGATGTAATGAGTAGGCTATATGGTAAGTCTCTCTAAAATAAACAAGGCCTCAATCATATTAAATACATGCATGCAATGATAATTAAAATCTAAGAATGAGATAAGATAGGATTACAAATGCTAGAAGAGAATAAAATCACACAAGAAGTGAATATATAAATGGTATATAAATATACCACTTCTGGCTCAAAAGGACACGTGTATAAATTCCATGTTCAATCAAAAGCAAGAACAACAAGTGTAACACCCTAACTATCAAAATGTCACGCTTCTGGCTGTGCCACTCTGATAACTCGGGTATTATAACTCTTAAAATATTTAATATTAAAATATAAGCCTGTTTAAATCTTAAACCAAATTTTCAAAACATACATCCATACTTTTCAATACAATTTACAATAGTTACATATAATACATATATATATACATCATACCAATATATAAACTTCACATATCAAAACTCCTATCCTTCTTGCAAAACATGTAAGGTTAAAGGCGAGTGAAACATAAATACTAAAACAATACAAAAATATCGTCTAACAAAAAAGAAACAAGCTCTTCCGAACTTCGTCGTCCATAACCTGAAAAGGGAAAAACCTGTAGGGGAGTGAGAACATCGTCCTCGAAAGGGTTCTCACCGTAGGGTTACAGAATTGCTATAATAAGATACGATAATAAAACCGTTTTTAATGTACAGTGACTAATAACCGCCTTATGCCTCTTTTCAAAACCAAAGATTTAATAGTCAAAATCCGAAATCCTTTCTAAAAGGGAAAGCTGTTAATTTCTCATAAATCCAAAAGCCTTTTTTTTTTAAGGTTTTTCCCTAGACAGCATGAATGACCAAACTGTTCCAAGCATAGATTCATTAAGTCTATGCTGAACCAGTTTAGTTTTTCATACTTTCCTAAACCAAAAACACAAACCAAACACAGCATTCAGCCCATCTCATAATCAACCACGGCCCTAGGCCCAAGCAACTCAATCAACCACTAATTCATCACAATCCAACCAATTCTCAGTCACAAACACAAGTAAGAAGTTCAAACACAATCAAACAATTATATCAAGTAGAGCAATTAGCAATTAAACGTAACTATTCACATAGGCAAATCAATTATAATATACACACCCAAACAATGTCATATAAATGCATATGATGCATGCCTGTCCTACTGGCCATGAGCTCATGCGTCGGTTATGTTGCCAGACCCGACTCGGATAAGCGGGATTAAACCACCATCCTTATCCGTAGGTTCCACAAGCAAGCGGGATTAAACCACCATCCTTGCCCGGAACACGCAAGCGGGATTAAACCACCGTCCTTGCCAAATAATTTATCAATATGTGAGCGGGATAAAACCACCATCCTCACTGCAGGCGGGACAAAACCACCATCCCTGCACAACGGTTTACGCACTGAGCAAGCAGGATTATACCACCATCCTTGCCAGGCCAAAAATCCTCATTATATTCTCAGCAATATCTACAGTCAATCAGACTTAATCTTATTTCAAAAATCATTCTTGGCCCACTTACTTTCAAATCACAAACATATTCAGTTCACATCTTGCCAAGAACCATTTTGCTAAAATAAGTTTTCTTTTCAAAACTTCCAAACCACTTCAAAACCATGTCAACTTAAAATCTCTTCTAAACTACTCAAAATCATTCATTTTCAAACCGATCGCTCAATCACTTTAAAGTCAAAAGTTATTAATTAAAACTCACGGCAAGGTCTCAAGACTTTAGGGGAAAAACCAACGACTTCATTTCCATAAATTCAGTAAAGATTCTTAAAAATCATTGTTTTCTTAATTTAATTTATACAAAGGAAGTTTCTATACCCATTTAAAACCAAATCATAGAAATCAGAAATTTCGAACCAAATTCGAATCCAAAATCAATCTCAATTTCATTCTTGAAACCAATTCTTTCAACCTTTTCCAAGAACCTCACAAAACGACATCACCCAATCAAAGTCCCTTTTTCTTGTAATTTCATTAAAGTTCCTCTGAACGAAATCCGTAAGTCCAACTTAAAACATAAGCCCTTTTTATATGTAAAATCGATCTTAAAACATAATACTTTCCTTAAGTGCTTTAAAATCGTAAAGTAATCCTTTTCTGAACAAATCGAACTCAAGATATGTTTTTCTCAAACAGATTAAATTCAAAACATAACTTTTTCCTTAATAAATCAAGTAATACGATTTCTCAAGATTAAACTTTTCTAAATAACATTTCAACAAGGTTTCAGATTTTATAGAAAATTCGGCAACATCTCCCCTAAAACCTGGACTTTGCCACCCTTTTCGGGTCCCAACCAAACCAATCCTCAACTCTTTCCAACAGGTTCAAGACCAAATCAGTTTCCAATAAACAAAATTCGGACTTTTAAATATCAAAAATCATTTCAAGCCAAAGCAATAAAAAATCTCAATTTTAACAAAATTAGACATCTCAATCAAGCAGACAATCATATTCAGCCAAGACAAATCAGACAATGCATAAGACTTACATAGTCACCAGAAAAGCATTTCGCTCATCATATCAATTTATAACAATTCCACTTTAAAATAAATTAGTTTTATAAAAACCCCTACCTCGGTAAGCAAAACCATAATCCAAACGTGTCAACTGAGCTCTTTTCTCTCAGCCCGGAATCGAGAATAGGTGGGGGAAGAAAACCGCAACGGCTCCGACGAGCTCCAGCAGCGATCATAACTCCGGTGACAGCGGCTGTAACAACATCAATACTGACCGTCCCCGCAGCAGCCACAACCTCTAAACATAGCCTTAGCTCAATCCTAAAACATTAATGTTGCGTAAACTCAATAGTCTATAACAGAATAGCAACTAAAAGAGTTTGGAACAAGGAACGACTTACTGGGCTTACAAATAATTGAGAAAATGGAGCAACAGCAGCTCTGGTGACGACACAGCACCTTGATGTTGTATGCTACAACCATAAAACTCAGCAATCAAGACCCGGAACTCGATCCTATGACACCAAAACCTTAGATCCTTAACTAACTTAGAACAGAAATACTAATTCATAGGTTTCGGAATGCATTGTTTACCCAAACAAGGACGAACGGCTGAATTGAAATAACGGTAACTCCAATGGTGGTTCCGGTGATCACTGCCATGTTCCCAGTGACCCGAACGGCGACAACGACGGTGCAGCAGTTCAGAACAACAAGCAGCGGCGGCGGAGAGCTGAAATAGACATGCAGTGACGATAAAGGTTCCCGGAATCCAAAAGAATAGAAGCCAAGCTTAAATCCCTTACCGGTAATGCATACTCCGGCGGCGGCAGCGGGGTTTCGAGCTGCATAAGCGGCGGTGGCTGGCGTGGGTCTCTCCTTTCTCTCCTCTGCTCCCGTGCCTTCTATCTCTCTCTCTCGCTCTGTGTGACCCGACGGCTTCCCCCTCGACGACACGGCGGCGGCAGACACGGCTGGGAGGTGCAGCGACCGCGGCTGGCTTCGCGTTGGACGACGGCGACAGGAAAGGCGAACAGCGGCGACGAAGGCGCGGCGGCTCCAAGCCCGCGGCCTCCCTTCACTCGTGAGCCATCTCTCTTCGCGATCTCAACAGCGACGGCGAGCAGAAACCGCAGCTTCCTGGACGGCGGCGGCGGCGCAAGCAGCAGGACGCAGCGGCAATGACGATCTGCGAGGATGGCGCGACCGCCTCCACCAGCACTCCCCTCTCTCGGATCTCCCTCTTCTCTCTTCCCTTTCACCCTATTCTTTCTTTTTTGTCTCTGTTTATCTCTTTCTCCCTCAGCGTTTTCTTTCTTTGTTTCCTGAAACACTTAGGTCTAGGCTTGGGGAAGGGAAGGCGGTGGGGTAGAGGGTTAGGACTAGGGTAGTTTAGGTAATTTTAGTAAACTTAGGGGTATAGAGTATTAATTGAAAATCTAGTTTAATCCTTTAGGGACTTACAAGTATTATTGTTGACATTTATCTCTCATTCCTAAATCTTGTATCCTTCTGAGTAGACTCGAGAATTGTTTTGATATCACGTGCGACTTGTAGACGTAGTAACGCGATACGTTAGTTCTTTAAGACGTGATGTGCATACGGAAGTTGAAGCGATAGGTGTGCAACGTATGAGTTGTGGGCGTTTTGTTCCTTGCAAACGGGTTTGTGGTTGTCAGGCTTGTGATCAAATTTGGGGTTTGTGAAGTGCTTGATGGAGTTGGAAAGTTGAAACTTTGAGGTTGATATGAGATTAGTGTGCGGAGGTTGAGCACGTCGTTTTGACTCCATCCTGTTTGATAGCCTTTGATGCCTTGCCCTTCTATCACATGATTGACCCATGTTATCTTTTGCATTGAGCCTACCTTGTAACGTTTGCTTTGCAATCACACTCCTACCTTTACATCATTATGCTTATGACAATCAAAGTATTTGAAAATCGTATATAAGATTGTATTTTGAGATATTTTTGCTTCTTCCTTAAATGTGTTCAAGGGTGAACTGTTATGGAATTTCTTTCATTTTGTATCAATTTTCGAGGGCGAAAATTTTTATAAGGTGGGTAGAATGTAAGACCCAGAATCTTTGAAAAGTCTTATTATGATCAAGTCTCAAATCCTACCGTTATTTATAGCCTTAATTTCAGAGATTATTTTATTAAAGATAATTAAGGCAAGTTTTGATTTATTGGATTTGAGATAAGTTATGATTATTATCCACTTTTATAATTATTGGATTATTTTCTATAGTTAAAGTATAAGGTTGATAGTTATGAAATAATAAGGATTTTATATGATTTGGATTAGATAAGTAATATTTTAAATATTATTACTGCTATTTTGGAAAATGAAAAAATTAAGTATATTATTTCTAATTTTTAGATTTGGGCATTTTATTGAAAATAATTTGTGAAATTGATGAGCAAATAGTATTTTCTATATACATCTAGTGTTGGATTTAATTTGGGTTTCAATTACTCTATTCCCTAATTTTAGTAAAGTTACCAAAGTGCCCTTAACCCTAATTTTTGAAAATGAAACCCTAACCCATGACCCGGTTCCCTTTAGCCACACCCCCAACATTTCCTTGCTCTCAGCAGCGGCAACACACGCTGAGTTTCCTCTGTGTTCCTGAAAGAATGAATCAAAGAAAGAAAGAAAATAAACGAAGGGGAAGGGGAAAAGCAGGGAAGAGGAGAGGAGAAAAGGAATGACGTCGCCGGCGAGCATCACTGCCGCCGCGCCATCGTGTTGACGTTGTAGGAAAGGAAGCCGCGACCCATTGCCACGGGATGGAGGAGAGAACGCGCGCGCAGGGGGAGGAAGGGTCCAGCCTCGTCGCGCCGCCTCTGCTGTCCGTGCTACTGTCGTCGTCCAAGCTCGTCACCGCCAGTTGCGTCGTCGCCGTCTCTGCCCAGCACCGCCGCAGATGATGGGTCGTCGAGAACTACCACCGCTGCTGCCATCTTCATGGGGCTTGAGTTGCTGTGGTCGCTCCTCGCCGTGAAGCCCGTCGCGAGCGCCGCTGTCAGCATCGTGCTCCCTGGTGCCATCGAGGAGCCACTATGACTGCCTCTCTCTCTGCTGCCAAGGTCCTCCGCCGCTGGGTACAGAGAAGGGCAGCGCCGTGCAAATCAAAGAAAGGAGATGCCTTTCTGCCTCTGCTCCTGGGTTTTGGAATCTGATCAGGACGCCGCTGCCACCATCTGAGCTCGCTGCTGCTGATGATGGTAAGCCCAAATCGCCGCTGGCAAAAAGGGGTTCAGGCCGCCGCAGGTGTTGCCGCTGGAGAAGGGAGCTGTGCCTCTGTGTTCCTGGTAGCCGGGAGTGGTTTCGTGACTTCTGGGACCACCGCCGAAGCCTCTGGCTGTTTCTGCCGTCACCGGAGAATCCTGCCGGCAAGGTTTTAAGTATTGGGTTTCGTTTCTCCTGAGTTTTCGGAAACATTACAATCACTGTATATTGATTTCAGTCGCCGGAGTCTGATCACCGTTGCCGCCTAAGATGGCTTCTGGGGCTGCCGCCGAACCGGTTCGGAGACCGCCGCTGTTTCGGTTCAGCCGTTCCTTTGGTTCGGTAAGCGTTTCGATCTGAAAGCCCTCTAGTTACTGCTCTATTATACGTTGAGGAGTTGTAGCATTTGTTGTTATGAGAGTTAATCTCGGTTATTATATATTGCGATTAGAGTCGTTGTGGTTGCTGAGAAAACGGTTTGGAGCTGAGGTTTTGGTAGCCGGGATTTTGATTGTTGATTTCGGGTCGAGGCGGAAAGGACTCTGTGATGCGTTTGAGTTATGGAATTTGCGTTTTGAGGTAGGGGCGCTCCAAAAACTATATTTCTATATGTTGGAATTATTACATATGGATACTGATGTGAGAAAATGTGTATTTGGTGATTGTATCGGCCTTATGTATTATTTGTTTTTGAAAAAAGGTATAAGACGGTTATTAATCACTGGTACGGTTTATCTTCACGTATCCTATTACAGTAATTCCTAAAAACCCACTACCGAGAACCCTTTCGAGGATGATGTTCTCACCCCCCCTACATTTTTCCCCTTTCAGGATATGGGCGCAGAAGTCACGAAGAGTTTATTTAGTTGTGGTTGAAATGCTCTGTATTGCTTTAGACTATTATTTATACCCTCGCCTTTATCTTGAGATATTCTGTAAGAGGGATAGGAATTGTATTGTCTAATGCTTGTAATATTATTTATATATATATGTGTATATATATATGGATGTACTCTTTATGAGCTTTTGAAAGTTGTATGGTATTTGTGGATGTACGTTATCGAACGAAAGTATTTTTGGGAACGGTATTGCGGTTTAAAGTTTTAAACAGGCTCATATTCTAGTATTAAATAATATAAGTGTCGTCGTAATGTCCGAGCTATCAGAGTCGCGCAGCCGGAAGCGTGAGCTTTGGTAGTTATGGTTGATGTGCTTTGATGATTTTCCAATTGATGTGCTTCCAGTTGCGTTGGAAAGCTGACATTCAGAGCTTTCCAACGATGTATAATAGTCCATATTTGGCATGAAATTGAGGCACAAGTAAAATGCATCTTTAAGGGCAAAAAACAAGCAAAAATAGAACAAAGTGGCTTCACCAAGGTTCGAAGGGGGAGACACAAGGAAAACAAGGAAAGCAAAATAGCGCTCAGTTCACTTTCTCAACTGAGCTTTATCGGGCTCCCACTCATGAAAATGCAAGAAAAAGGCTCACAAAAGTGCTTCCACCAAGGTTCGAACTTGGAAACATGAAGTCCAAAGCAAGGCGCTACACATGGGGAGCTCAGTTGGTTTTCCCAACTGAGCGCTACATTCCCCCATCACTCACATTTTGGCGCAACACTTTGGCACACCAAGGAGCTGTGATGCGCGCAAGTGACATGGCCAAGGATGCCATGACGCACACAACTTTTGACACGGCCAAGACATAGAGCTCAGTTCAAAATTCCAACTGAGCTCTAGTGTCATGCAACATGGGCAAGGCTGAACGCGCACCAAATTAAGCAAGCAAGGCAACATTGGGTGCTCAGTTTGGTTTTCCAACTGAGCCGTCCCTGGGAGGTGCAATATTGGGCCAAAATTCAACCAAAATTCTAATTAAAATCAATTCTTCACCAAATTGAATCAAGGCCAACCAAACCCATCTCTCTTCAAATCCAAAGCAAGCAAAGCCCACATCATCACTCAAAGGCACAAGAACAAGCTAGAATTAGGATTTTCATTTAATTTGTTTTTCATTTCAATTTCATTTTGTAAAGCCTATATAAGGCATCATTTTCATCTTTGTAAAAGGGAGCTCCATTAGAAAGAATAGTTGGAGAGCTCCATTAGAAAGTATTAGAGGCTAGCTCCATTAGAGAGCTCTCTCTTAGTTTTCATTCTTGTCCTGAATCTTGGGTTGAGAATTGAAGAAATTCTGTTTCAATCTCACCTTGAGATCTCTTGTTTATTTTTCTGCATAACTTTAGAAATTGTGATTTGAATTCAAATTCTATTTACTGCCTTCTTCTACTTCTTTTGCACTTTACTACTCCATTTTCTTTTGCAATTGTTTTTGGGTGGATCAAGGAAGGATTTGAGATCTAGACTTGTTTTCTAGTCTCTTCCACTCCTGAGATCTTCAACATCCTTTTAATTGCTGCAAATTAAGCATCAGTTTTTCTGTTTTCATTCTTCAAGCATTTTTGCTTTTCTGTTTAAGAGCTACTTCAATTCAACTCACCTTTTACTCTTTTGTTTGTTGCAATTTACTTCTTCTTGTTTAATTTTTGCATTTCCAGCACCAAATTCAATTTACTTTCAAGCAATTTAATTCTTCTGCACTTGTTTGGCATTTCACATTTCTGTTCATGAAGGAAGTGACCAGATTACTTGAGGCAGATATCATCTACCCTATCTCAGACAGTGAATGGGTAAGCCCAGTACAAGTGGTGCCCAAGAAGTCTGGCGTCACTACAGTGAAGAATGAGCAAGGAGAGCTCATAGCAACTAGAGTGCAGAACGCCTGGAGGGTCTGCATTGACTACAGGCGCCTCAACCAGGCTACCCGCAAGGATCACTACCCCCTGCCATTTATTGATCAGATGCTTGATCGTTTGTCAGGTAAATCACACTACTACTTTTTAGATGGTTACACAGGATATTTTCAGATCCATATAGCTTCTGAAGATCAGGAAAAAACCACTTTTACATGCCCCTTTGGAACGTATGCATACAACAAGATGCCTTTCGGCTTATGTAATGCACCGGCTACTTTCCAAAGGTGCATGATGAGTATTTTCTCAGATTTTCTTGAGAACTGTATGAAAGTTTTCATGAATGATTTTAGTGTGTATGGTGATTCTTTCAACCTTTGCTTAGATAGTTTAGCTAGAGTATTAGACCGGTGTGTTAGTTCAAACCTTGTATTAAATTTTAAAAAATGTCATTTTATGGTTAAACAAGGTATTGTTCTAGGACACGTTGTTTCTAATGCTGGTATCTCTGTAGATCCAGCAAAGGTAAATGTCATTTCTAGTCTCCCTACCCCTCCTCTGTGAGGGAAGTCCGTTCGTTCCTTAGTCATGCAGGTTTCTACCGGATATTTATCAAGGACTTCAGTAAGGTAGCATTGCCCTTATCCAGACTGCTGCAGAAGGATGTTGAATTCGAGCTGAGTGAGGACTGTATGGAAGCGTTTGATAAGTTGAAGATCGCCTTGACTCAAGCTCCAATTGTGAGAGGACCAGACAGGAGCCAGCCTTTTGAGATTATGTGTGACGCCTTCAACCAAGCAGTAGGGGCGGCGCTGGCCCAGCGTGCAGGTAAGAACCCTTTTGTAATTGTTTACGCCTCTAAGACATTAGACGCTGCTCAGTCTAATTACACTACCACTGAAAAAGAGCTCCTGACTATTGTTTTTGCTCTGGATAAATTCTGAGCCTATTTACTTGGTACTAATGTGGTAGTGTACTCAGACCATGCTGCTCTAAAATATCTATTAGCTAAAAAAGAGTCCAAACCAAGGCTAATACGTTGGATATTGCTACTACAAGAATTTGATTTAGAAATTAAGGATAGGAGTGGTTCCCAGAATTTAGTGGCGGACCACTTGAGTCGCCTTGAGCACATTAAGACTGACTCCACTCCTATCAATGATGCTTTTCCATTTGATAGCTTGCATGCAATATTCGAAGTAGTTCCTTGGTATGTGATGAGCGGATAATTTATACGCTTTTTGGCATTATTTTTAGTATATTTTCAATAGATTTTAGTTAGTTTTTATTATATTTTTATTAGTTTTTATTTAAAATTCACTTTTATGGACTTTACTATGAGTTTCTGTGTTTTTCTGTGATTTCAGGTATTTTTTGGCTGAAATTGAGGGACCTGAGCAAAAATCTGATTCAGAGGCTGAAAAAGGAATGCAGATGCTGTTGGATTCTGACCTCCCTGCACTCGAAGTGAATTTTTTGGAGCTACAGAAGCCCAATTGGTGCGCTCTCAATTGCGTTGGAAAGTAGACATCCTGGGCTTTCCAGCAAAATATAATAGTCCATACTTTGTCTAATATTTGATGGCCCAAACCGGTGTTCCAAGTCAACTTAAGAATTCTAGCGTTTAACGCCAGAACTGGCATAAAAGCTGGAGTTAAACGCCCAAACTGGCACAAAAACTGGCGTTTAACTCCAAGAAAAGTCTCTACACATGAAAGCTTCAATGCTCAGCCCAATCACACACCAAGTGGGCCCCGGAAGTGGATTTTTTACACTAAACACCCTAGCTTACTCATTTTATGTAACCCTAGGTCACTAGTTTACTATAAAAACTACTTTTAGTAATTCATCTTGTACCTCATGACATTCTACACGTTTCATATTGTATCTTCTACGGCATGAGTCTCTAAACCCCATTGTTGGGGGTGAGGAGCTCTGCTGTTCTTCATGAATTAATGCAATTACTACTGTTTTCCATTCTATCACGCTTGCTTATATTCTAAGATATTCATTCACACTTCAACCTGATGAATGTGATGATCCGTGACACTCATCATCATTCTCACCTATGAACGCGTGCATGACAACCACCTCCGTTCTACATGCAATCAAGCTTGAATGTGTATCTCTTGGGTTTCTAATCTAAGATTGGAACCTTCGTGGTATAGGCTAGAATTACTGGCGGTCGTTCCTGAGATCTGGAAAGTCTAAACCTTGTCTGTGGTATTCCGAGTAGGATCTGGGAAGGGATGACTGTGACGAGCTTCAAACTCGCGAGTGTTGGGCATGTGACAGACGCAAAAGGATCAATGGATCCTATTCTAACATGATCGAGAACCAACAGCTGATTAGTCGTGCGGTGACAGCGCATTTGGAACATTTTCACTGAGAGGACGGGAAGTAGCCATTGACAACGGTGATGCCCAACATAAAGCTTGCCATGGAAGGAGCCTTGCGTGCATGAAGAAGAAGACAGTAGGAAAGTAGAGATTCAGAAGGCAAAGTGATGAGCGGATATTTTATACGCTTTTTGGGGTTAATTTCATATAGTTTTGAGTATGTTTTAGTTAGTTTTTAATCTATTTTCATTAGTTTTTAGGAAAAATTCATATTTCTGGACTTTACTATGAGTTGTGTGTTTTTCTGTAATTTCAGGTATTTTTCTGGCTGAAATTGAAGGAGCTGAGCAAAAATCTGATTCAGGCTGAAAAAGGACTGCTGATGCTGTTGGATTCTGACCTCCCTGCACTCAAAGTGGATTTTCTGGAGCTACAGAACTCGAAATGGCATGCTTTTAATTGCGTTGGAAAGTAGACATCCAGGGCTTTGCAGCAATATATAATAGTCCATACTTCGCACAAGGATAGATGACGTAAACTGGCGTTCAACGCCAGTTCTCTGCCCAATTCTGGCGTCCAGCGCCAGAAAAGGATCAAAA
>NC_029788.2:107943712-107949242 GCF_000816755.2 Arachis ipaensis
TAGACATCCAGGGCTTTCCAGCAATATATAATAGTCCATACTTTGCACAAGGATAGACGACGTAAACTGGCGTTCAACGCCAGTTCTCTGCCCAATTCTGGCGTCCAGCGCCAGAAAAGGATCAAAAGCTGGAGTTGAACGCCCAAACTGGCATAAAAACTGGCGTTCAACTCCACAAATGGCCTCTGCACGTGAATTGCTTAAATCTCAACCCAACACACACCAAGTGGGCCCCAGAAGTGGATCTCTGCATCATCCATCATAGTTTACTCATATTTTGTAAACCTAGGCTACTAGTTTAGTATAAAAACAACTTTTAGAGACTTATTTTGTATCTCATGACATTTTAGATCTGAACTTTGTATTCTCTGACGGAATGAGTCTCTAAACCCCATTGTTGGGGGTGAGGAGCTCTGCTGTGTCTCGATGAATTAATGCAAGTATTTCTGTTTTCCATTCAAACACGCTTGTTCCTATCTAAGATGTTCATTCGCGCTTAACTGTGATGAAGGTGATGATCCGTGACATTCATCACCTTCCTCAAACCATGAACGTGTGCTTGACAACCACCTCCGTTCTATACCCGATTGAATGAGTATCTCTTAGATTCCTTAATCAGAATCTCCGTGGTATAAGCTAGAACTGATGGCGGCATTCATGAGAATCCGAAAAGTCTAAACCTTGTCTGTGGTATTCCGAGTAGGATTCAGGGATTGAATGACTGTGACGAGCTTCAAACTCGCGAGTGCTGGGCGTAGTGACAGAAGCAAAAGGAGGGTGAATCCTATTCCAGCATGATCGAGAACCGACAGATGATTAGCCGTGCTGTGACAGAGCATGTGAGCATATTCTTCACTGAGAGGATGGGATGTAGCCATTGACGACGGCGATCCCCTACATACAGCTTGCCATAGGAGGACGTGCGTGTGTGAACAAGAAGACAGAGGAAAGCAGAGATTCAGAAGACAAAGCATCTCCAAAACTCCAACATATTCTCCATTACTGCATAACAAGTAACCTTCAATTTATGCTCTCTTGGTTATTCGCAGTTTAACTGATAAACATAATTGACTTCCTGACTAAGATTTACAAGATAACCATAGATTGCTTCAAACCAACAATCTCCGTGGGATTCGACCCTTACTCACGTAAGGTATTACTTGGACGACCCAGTGCACTTGCTGGTTAGTGGTACGAGTTGTGAAAAGTGTGATTCATAATTCGTGCACCAAGTTTTTGGCGCCGTTGCCGGGGATTGTTCGTGTTTGAACAACTGACGGTTTATTTTGTTGCTTAGATTAGGAAAAATTTTTTTTTTGGTCTAGAGTCTCTTATTATTGTTCTTGGTTAAAAATATCCTTTTTTAAAACAAGTGTTACATTTTACTGCCCAATTGGCTAGAGCGTTAGTCTAAGCCCGTGGCAGTTTGGTGCACTCTTTTTAAAACCTTTTTCAAAAATATTTTTTCTATTAAATCCTGTGTCAAACTTTAAGTTTGGTGTTTTCTTGTTGATTTTTCTGAGTTTTTCGAAAATTTATTTTGGTTTTCTAAAAATTTTAAGCTTGGTGTTCGTCCTTAGTGTTCTTAAGTTTTCCTTGTGTCTTGATCTTAAAATTTTTAAGTTTGGTGTTCCTTGGTGTTTTTCCCCCCCAAAATTTTCGAAAATAAGGAACCTCAGATCTAAAAATTTTAAATCCTGTGTTATCTTGTTGTTTTTCTCTCTCCTTTAAAAATTCAGATTTTTATTTCAAAATTTAAAACCTTTTTCAAAAATCATCATATCTTTTTCAAAATCTCCTAACCACTCTCCTTCTCCTCACTTTTTCGAAAATTTCTTACTCATTTTTTTATTTTATTTTGATTTATTTTCTTTTCGAAATAAATTAATAAATAAATACATAAAAATATTTTTTCTATTTTACATCATCTCCCTTTCTCCATCATGGACCTAAGCGGAAATGAACAGTCCAGGAGGACTCTGGGGTCATATTCTAACCCCTCTACTGCTTCATATGGGAGTAGTATCTGCATACCCTCCATTGGAGTCAGTAGCTTTGAGTTGAATCCTCAGCTCATTATCATGGTGCAGCAAAGCTGCCAGTATTCCGGTCTTCCACAGGAAGAACCTACAGAGTTTCTGGCACAATTTTTACAAATTGCTGACACAGTACATGATAAGAAAATAGATCAGGATGTCTACAGACTATTACTGTTTCCATTTGTTGTAAAAGATCAAGCTAAGAGGTGGTTAAATAACCAACCTAAAGCCAGCATAAGGACATGGAAACAGCTGACAGAAAAGTTCCTGAATCAGTATTTTCCTCCAAAAAGGATGACACAGCTAAGGCTGGACATCCAAGGCTTTAAACAAGGAGATAATGAATCTCTTTATGATGCCTGGGAGAGATACAGAGAGATGCTACGAAAATACCCCTCTGAAATATTTTTAGAGTGGGTTCAGTTAGACATCTTCTACTATGGGCTTGCAGGAGGAGCACAAGAGTGCTACTCTCATTCTAGGAAGACCCTTCCTAGCAACTGGAAGATTCCTCATTGACGTCCAACAGGGGGAAATAACCCTGAGAGTCAATGATGATGAATTCAAGTTGAACGCTGTCAAAGCCATGCAGCATCCAGACACATCAAAAGACTGCATGAAAGTTGATCCTATTGATTCTTTAGTAGAAGAGATCAACATGGCTGAGAGTCTTGAATCAGAGTTGGAAAACATCTTTAAGGATGTTCAGCCTGATTTGGAGGACTCAGAGGACATGAAAGAGCCTATGAAATTTCTTCTGGAAGAGGAAAAACCTCCTAAACCCGAGCTCAAGCCATTACCACCATCCTTGAAATATGCATTTCTAGGAGAAGGTGATACTTTTCCAGTGATCATAAGCTCTGCTTTAAATTCACAGGAAGAGGAAGCACTTATTCAACATTTATCCTATTTCTGATAGTCCCTGGGTGAGCCCTGTTCAAGTCGTCTCAAAAAAGGGAGGCATGACAGTGATTCATAATGAAAAAAATGAACTGGTTCCTACAAGAACAGTTACAGGGGGTATGGAATTCGCCACAAGGTGGCCACTCCATATCATCCACAAATCAATGGGCAAGCTAAAGTCTCTAACAGAGAATTAAAGAGAATCCTGGAACGGACAGTAAATACCCGTAGAAAGGATTGGGCACGGAGCTTGGATGATGCTCTGTGGGCTTACAGGACAGCATTCAAGACCCCCATAGGGACATCTCCATACCAACTCGTGTATGGTAAGGCATGTCACCTGCCCGTGGAACTGGAACATAAGGCCTACTGGGCAACCAGATTCCTAAACTTTGATGCCAAATTAGCAAGAGAAAAATGATTGCTCCAGCTAAATGAGCTAGAGGAATTTAGATTCACAGCTTTCGAGAATGCCAAGCTTTATAAAGAAAAATCAAAAAAATGGCATGACAGAAAGCTGTCATCTAGAATCTTTGAACCAGGACAGAAGGTCCTGTTGTTTAACTCTAGACTCAGGCTATTCCCCGGGAAACTAAAATCCCGGTGGAGAGGACCATACGTGATTACAAGTGTATCACCATATGGTTATGTGGAGCTTCAGGATATTGATTCTGATAAGAAGTTCATTGTCAATGGACAGAGAATCAAGCATTATCTTGAAGGCAACATTGAGCAAGAATGCTCAAGGCTGAAGCTAGATTAAAAGCTCAGCAAGGTCCAACTAAAGACAATAAAGAAGCGCTTGCTGGGAGGCAACCCAGCCATGGGGCAACAATCCTCTAAGCATTTTGCCCTATTTCTATTTTTATTTTTATTTGTTTATATGGAGTTCATTGACAACAAGGTAAATAATCATTTACAGAAGACCTCGGCACACAAAACAGAGAAAAAGAGCTCACTGGCAAGAAAACGCTAGTAAAAGTATATTTTGGGCGTTCAACGCCCAAAATGGGCATCCACTGGGTGTTGAACGCCAGTAATGGCAGCAGCTGGGCGTTGAACGCCCAGGAGAGCAGCAGTTGGGCGCTGAACGCCCAAAACAGGCAGTGTTTGGGCGTTCAAACGCCAGGAAGGCAGGGAGGAGCCAAACTCATTTTTCCACACGTATTTCCATTTTAATTTCAAATTTTATGTTTCAATGCATGATTTTTACATGAACATGTTAAGAACCCTAATTTCTAAAATCCTTAATTTCTAAAAATCCCTCTTTCCAAATTCAATCCAACTCTTTTCAAATCCTTTCTGAAAACAAATCTATCTTTTTCACTCTAAAATCTTTTCAACTAATCCATATCTTTTTCAAATCTCCATATTATCTTTTTTAAAATTCAGATTTATCTTTTTCAAAAATCTATCATATCTTTTCAAAATTAAACTATATCTTCTATCTTATCTTTTTCAACTCAATCTTTTTATCTTATCCTTCCCAACTTTTCAAAAACCCACCCCCCATCCCTTTAAATTTGGGTTCGGCCTCCCCCCTCCTCCATCAACAATTGCCCCTAGCTCTCCCTCTACCCCTCTCCTTTCTTTTCTTTTGCTTGAGGACAAGCAAACTTCTAAGTTTGGTGTGTTTATCCGAGATCACTAAGATCATGGCTCCTAAAGGAAAACAACCCACTCCAAGAGGCAAGAAAAAGAGCGTTCCAAAACCACTTTGGTTGAGTATATCTCAATTGAGAAGCCAATCACCAAAGCATCAATGGAAAAACAACAAGAACAGGATGATCCCATCAAGAAGAGAGCACAGGAATTCCTCCCAGAGATCCCTCAATCTGAATACTGGGAGTATCTTGAGACGTCTGTCACCAAGATACGGGAAGCTATGGAGCAAATAATAAAAGAACAGAAGGAACACAGTCAAATGCTGACCTATATGTTTAAAGAACAAGAGGAGCAAGGGCGTGACTTAAGGAAAATGAAGCGCCAAAAGTCTTCTCTTGTAGGACCGAGCACTCCAAGGATCAGAGGAACCCCCGTTCCCCCAGAATAAAGGTTGTTAATTTCCAATTTCTGCCTTAACTCTGTGACAGTGTCCTTATAGAAGTTTACCTTAGGAGTCATATAGTAGTAATTAGTATCTATTTTGATTTTATCTCCAATTAAGCTATAGTTTATTTTTCTCATCATCAGCAAACATGAATAAAGTAGTAGATCTTTTGAATAAGAGGCAATAAAATTTCGAGTTTTAATAAGAGAAATTCTAATTAGTTAAATGTGGTGGCAATGCTTTCTGTCTTCTGAATGAATGCTTGAACAGTGCATATGCCTTTTGAATTTGTTGTTTAAGACTGTTAAATATGTTGGCTCTTGAAAGAATGATGAGCATGAGACATGTTATTGATAATCTGAAAAATCATAAAAATGATTCTTGAAGCAAGAAAAAGCAACAAAGAACAAAGCTTGCAAAAAAAAATATTAGAAAGAAAAAGAAAAAGCCAAAAGCTCTTAAAACCAAAAGGCAAGGGCAAATAAAAAGGATCCCAAGGCTTTGAGCATCAGTGGATAGGAGGGCCAAGAAGGAATAA
>NC_029788.2:107949307-107983915 GCF_000816755.2 Arachis ipaensis
CCAAAACTGTTCAGAAGCAAAAAGCTAATAGCCCCGCTCATCTAATTAAGACTGATCTTCATAGATGTTTTTGGAATTCATTGTATATTCTCTTTTTTTTATCATATTTGATTTTCAGTTGCTTGGGGACAAGCAACAATTTAAGTTTGGTGTTGTGATGAGCGGATAATTTATACGCTTTTTGGCATTAGTTTTAGTATGTTTTCAATAGATTTTAGTTAGTTTTTATTATATTTTTATTAGTTTTTATTTAAAATTCACTTTTCTAGACTTTACTATGAGTTTGTGTGTTTTTCTATGATTTCAGGTATTTTCTGGCTGAAATTGAGGGACCTGAGCAAAAATCTGATTCAGAGGCTGAAAAAGGACTGCAGATGCTATTGGATTCTGACCTCCCTGCACTTGAAGTGAATTTTCTGGAGCTACAGAATCCCAATTGGCACGCTCTCAATTGAGTTGGAAAGTAGACATCCTGGGCTTTCCAGAAATATATAATAGTCTATACTTTGTTCAAGATTTGATGGCCCAAACCGGCGTTCCAAGTCAGCTTAAGAATTTTGGCGTTTAACGCCAGAACTGGCATAAAAGCTGTAGTTAAACGCCCAAACTGGCACAAAAACTGGCGTTTAACTCCAAGAAAAGTCTCTACACATGAAAGCTTCAATGCTCAGCCCAATCACATGCCAAGTGGGCCCCGAAAGTGGATTTTTTACACTAAACACCCTAGCTTACTCATTTTCTATAACCCTAGGTCACTAGTTTACTATAAAAACTATTTTAGTAATTCATCTTGTACCTCATGACATTCTACACATTTCATATTGTATCTTCTACGGCATGAGTCTCTAAACCCCATTGTTGGGGGTGAGGAGCTCTGCTGTTCTTCATGAATTAATGCAATTACTACTGTTTTCCATTCTATCATACTTGCTTCTATTCTAAGATATTCATTCGCACTTCAACCTGATGAATGTGATGATCCGTGACACTCATCATCATTCTCACCTATGAACGCGTGCCTGACAACCACCTCCGTTCTACATGCAATCAAGCTTGAATGTGTATCTCTTGGGTTTCTAATCTAAGATTGGAACCTTCGTGGTATAGGCTAGAATTACTGGCAGTCATTCCTGAGATCCGGAAAGTCTAAACCTTGTCTGTGGTATTCCGAGTAGGATCTGGGAAGGGATGACTGTGACCCTTACTCACGTAAGGTATTACTTGGACGACCCAGTGCACTTGCTGGTTAGTTGTGCGGAGTTGCAAAAGTGTGATTGTAATTTCGTGCACTAGTATGCACCTATAGCTAATTATCTATTCGGTCATACCTTCCCTCCTAATTTTACTAAGCATCAAAAGGACAAGCTGAAAAGTGAGTCCAAATATTACATATGGGATGACCCTTATTTATGGAGGTATGGTGTTGACCAGATAATTAGAAGGTGTGTGCCCCAATCAGAATTCCAGTCCATTTTAGAGGCCTGCCACTCCTCTGAGAGTGGTGGCCATTTTGGTCCTCAAATGACAGCTAGAAAAATCTTAGATTTTGGATTCTGGTGGCCCACTCTTTTTAAAGATGCTACTGTTTTCTGTAAATCTTGTTTCCCATGCCAGAGGTTTGGTAATATATCCAAGAGGGATGAGATGCCCCAACAGCTTATGCTGTTCTATGAAATTTTTTATGTTTGGGGCAATGACTTCATGGGTCCATTTCCAAACTCTAATGGTTTCTTATATGTACTGTTAGCTGTAGATTATGTTTCCAAATGGGTGGAAGCAATTCCTACCCGTACTGATGATGCTAACACTGTTGTCTCTTTTGTTAGAAATCATATTATCTGTCGCTTTGGATCACCACGAGCAATCGTGAGTGATCAAGGCACTCACTTTTGTAACAGGAGATTAGCAGGTCTACTGAAGAAACACGGCATTGTTCACAAGGTGGCAACTGCTTACCACCCCCAGACTAATGGACAAGCCGAGGTGTCAAACAGAGAGATAAAGCGTATCCTGGAGAAGATTGTCAAGCCTCATAGAAAAGACTGGAGCACCAGGCTACAAGATGCGCTTTGGGCATATCGGACAGCGTACAAGACACCAATCGAGATGAGCCCCTTCCGCCTAGTTTATGGAAAGGCCTATCACCTCCCAGTAGAGGTAGAGCACAAAGCATTCTGGGCGGTAAGAGAAATCAACATGGGATTTGAGAAAGCCGGAGCTGAAAGGAAGCTGCAACTACAAGAATTAGAGAACCTTCGCCTAGAAGCATATGATAACTCCAAGCTGTACAAAGAGAAGATGAAGGCTGTACACGACAAGCATATCAAGAGAAGAGAGTTCAAACCTGGGGAGCTAGTTCTCCTCTACAACTCCAGACTGAGGCTCATGCCAGGCAAGCTGAGATCCAGATGGGAAGGTCCCTACAGAGTAGAGAAAGCAGAGCCATACGGAGTCTTTCACCTGAGTCATCCTTCAAGCTTCAAATTCATCAAGGTCAATGGAGATTGCTTAAAGCTGTATCATGGTGAGAAGATGAAGAACACCAAGGAGCTAGAGATCTTCCTCTTGGAAGATCCACCAATAGAAGAAGACTAAGCTTGTGGACCGTCCAACTTAAGGACGTTAAAGCAAAGTGCTAGGTGGGAGACAACCCACCATGGTACGATCTTTTATTTTTATTCTTAGCTTCATTTTATTTTGTTTTTCTCAGTATCCATTCATTGTGCGTGTCTGACGCGCACGCGTCGCATGCCACTTTTGCCCCATGCCCAGAGCGAACAGAGAGTTGTGCGTAAGCGTTGATGCCCTCGTGCGATTCACACAATCAATTGCACGCATAGGCGTGCCCGACGCTTACGCGTCACTATTCAATCTGTGCGATCCACGCGTATGCATGACGCACGCGTACGCGTCGTATGTGACGCAAAATTAAACTACCTCAGCGCCTGATTCCAAATCATCCCTCCCCAAATCCTAATTATCTTTCTACTATCATTCTTTCTTCTTTCTTCTTCTTCTTATTCTTCTTTCTTTTCTATCTTCTTCTTCCTCTTCTCATCTTACTTCTTTCCCACTCACATCTTCCATCACCTCTCTCTTTTCATCTTCTTCTCAAGGTTCTTTCTTCCTATCTTCTTTCTTTCCTTCTTACTATTTATCTCTTCTTTTTACATTCCTTTAATTGGTGTTAGAAATTTAAATAGGTGATTATTTTCTTCTATATTTTGCTTGTGGATATATTACGGAGTGATTTGACAATTAATATTAATTTTTGGGTTGCATGCATGTTTGGATTTCATACTTTCCCTAACATATTTTACATGCATACCAAGTGTTTGTGAAAAGCCCGTATGGCATTGTAAATTCTTCATTATTCTATTCTTCTACTCTACTGCCCGTTTTTCACAAAACCCTTGGAATCTTTTATTGATTAAATATAATTGTCAATACAAATATGATTGTTAGGCTGTTACATTTGATAATCAAATTGAGCTATTAATGCTTGATCTATGCTACTCATGCCTTTAACGGCATGCTGATAAACATCTTGCATCTAATTGCCTCAATATATCATGCTATATTTCCATTAATGTCCTAACTGCATGGAATCGTGACCATGTGTTTACGACATTCTTCTTACCTTAGCATTGATTATCACTTGTATTTTCCTCCTCCCGATTCTAGATATTGGATTTCGTGTCCCTTTCTCTTCTCCCTTTCAGGATGGCCACCAGGAAGGGTACAGAGAGAGCCTCTAACAAGCCACCGGCAAGGAGAGAAACAAAAAGAGCACCAGCTACGGAACCATCCTCAACATCAGTAACGTCATCCACAAAGCGAGTCAAGAGGATCATCAAGGTCGATGAAACCGAGAAAGCCTTTCCAGCAAGGGACACTGCGCGGTTCACTAACCGCTACTGTGAGCAGATGTTGCCCATCCTGGCTGAGTGGAACTACAACAATGAGCACCTACTCATCCTCCCTACCCACATTGTTGATTTTGTAGAGCCCCGCATTGAGCGCAGACAATGGGATTCTTACGGAGGTAGCCACGGCAGGTCAACCTCTCATGGGTAGTTGAATTCTACTCTAATTTTCACATGCTAGCCCTGCAGTCTGTCTATGTCCATCAGAAGCAAGTCCCTATATCTGAAGGGGCCATTCAGTGAGCTTTAGATCTCCCCCCTACTCCAGAAGGATTGGACGTATACCAAGAAGCCTCTTTCAAGCGCCAGACCTACCAATTTGACTGGGACGACGTCCTCAGAGTTATAGCACAACCTGGCAGCAGATGGATCCATGGATACCATCAATCCCGACCTAAGGGCATATTGGCTTCAACACTTACCTTGGAGGCTCGAGTGTGGGCATAAATTACGTCCCACTATGTCTTTTCGAGCACTCACGAGTCCTCCTTCACTACGGACATGGCTGTTCTTATCTGGTGTATCCTTACAGAGCAGCCTCTCAACTTACCAAGACACCTCCGGCAAGCCATGGGACACGTACAGATTGCTGGCAACCTACCTTTTCCCGCCTTGGTTTCAGATCTAGTCTCAGCAGCCGGAGTCTCCTACAGAGCTGGGGACACCAAGGCCATGATTCCGCGAGATGATCAGTATGTCCCCAACGAAAAGTACATCAGACCTTCAGCAGCCACTACCAGCTGGACTGTAGACCCGGCTAGAGATATTCCCTCTCCTTACACATCACAAGCACCCTCAACAAATCAGCTGCTCCTTTAGATACTTCAGAGGTTGGCCCGGCTAGACCGGCAGGCAAAGCGAATGGAGCGCCGTAACAAGCGCTGATTTACATACCTCAAGGAGCTGATTGTTGGCAATCACCCACATGAAGAAGAACTAGACACTCCAGACTCCGCTTCACCTACCAGCACCGGGAGCCATGACAACCCCGACTGTGGAGATGCAGTTACCAGCCCCCCTTTGTTCCTGACTGATGGAACCGAGGACGGTGCCAAGCTTTAAGTGTGGGGAGGTTGATCAGTACCTGACTTCCAGAGGTAATTACTTTTTCTTAACACCAATAGGTTATATTTTTTTTTCTTTTGTTAGATAGGATAGATTGCATCGTAATAAGTGTTTGCATGTATGTTCTACTTGGTTGAAAAATAATAATTTTCTTTTCAAGACCCTATTTTTGAAAATTTAACAAATTTAAATTTAAATTCTATGTTAAACTTGTCTGAAGATTGTAATTTGGAACATGGTATAGAGCTAGAACACACAACCTAGTGAGATTTTGAGCCTAATTGTATGGTTACATGATTTAACCATTATTTTTATTCTTGTGTGTTTTCTCTCCTCTATGATTGCAATCTATGGTTTGTTCCATTCTATATGTCCATTGTTTAATGTATTCATGCATATGTATGATTAAGGCCATCATTTGTTATCAGCTCACTATCCCAAATGCCTACCATTCTAATTACCTTTGTTCACCACTTTGAGCCTTCTCTATTCCCTTTTGTTCTTTATGTTACCACATCACTAGCCTTAAGTGGAAAAATAATGAACTACCCCAATTGAATCTTTGGTTAGCTTAAGATAAAGATTGTGTGTCAAATTAAGTATGGAAAACTATGGAAACTATGGTTAATAAGAATGTATGCTGCTTAACTGATAAATATTAAGAATTTGAATGCTACTCATGTGAAGTTATGAAAACAAAATGCATTGATGTTATAATGCTTTCAAAAAAATTTGAAAAAAAAAATCCAAATTTAGGGGAATGAAAGCACCTCAAATGTTAAGCTCAATAAAAAGATCAATGCATATGAGATAAAATAAGAAGAACATTTAAATACATGAGTAGGTGAAAAACACAAAAGTGAGACTATGGATAGTTAGACATGATTTTAGAAGCATAGGGAATGTGTGTGTGTTAGGTGAGAACTTAGGCTAGTCAAAGATTCATATTATAGCTCACTTGGCCATACATATATCCTCACCCTTACGTTAGCCCCATTACAACCTTGAAAAGACCTCATGATGTCTGCATTGGTGCATTAAACATTTGTTGATTGGTTAGATGAAGAACAAAGTTTTAGAAAGCATGACTAGAGAAGAGTAGAGTGATCAACTCTAGACACTTGAGAGATTAGAGCGCATATACACTACCAGTGAGGGTTCAATGCTTGATTCTATGTTCCCTGCTTTTATGAGCTATCTTCTTACAAGTTCCCTTGTTTTTATTGTATGATTTGAATTGGTGAAATTTGATTTATATTTGTCTTGGAGAACTTGTTTATTTTTAACCAAGTAGACAGAAACATCTTAGCATATAGTTGCATTCATACATAGGTTGCATTTCATGAGTCTTACCTTCCCCTATTCATTCTTTTTGTCTCCTTGAGCTTAGCATGAGGACATGCTAATGTTTAAGTGTGGGGAGATTAATAAACCACTATTTTATGGTTTATCTTGTGCTAAATTGAGTGGTTTATGTCAAGTCTTTGCACACTTATTCATATGATTTGCATGATCTTACAATTCCTTCCCAATTTTATTCTATGATTGAAAACTTGCTTCCTAGACCTTTAAATTGCATACTTTTTTAACTCCTCTTTATACCATTCGATGCCGTGATCTGTGTGTTCAGTGTTTTCAGGCTTTATAGGGCAGGAATGGCTTAGAGGATGGAAAAGAAGCTTGCAAAAATGGAAGGAACACAAGAATTAAAGGAGACAACCAGCGAACATCGACGCGCACGCATGGTTCACGTGTGCGCGTGATCTGGAGATTTTCACAGCGACGCGTGTGCGTACCTGATGCTTACGCGTGGAAGCGAGATTGCACAGCGATGCGTGCGCGTACCTGACACGTACGTGTGACACGCAAAAAGGACCATCGACGCGTACGCGTGACATACGCTACCTGCAGAAATCGCAGAAAATGCTGGGGCAATTTTGGGCTGAGTTTGGACCCAGTTTTTAGCCCAGAAACACAGACTAGATCCATAGGACAAGCAGAGACTCAAGACACATTCACATTACGCATAACTTTAGTTTTGTTTTGAATCTTAGAGAGATTACTACTCCTTCCTCTAGGGTTCTTCGTATTCATAGTTTTTAGAGTTTCATGCTCTTGATTTGGATATTGAGAAGAGTCACTACCTCCGTTGAAGTTTACATCATTCTAGTTTGTTTCCTTATTCCTTTACTTTTTATTGCCCATTAACCTTGTTCAGATAGATATGTTCAATTTTGGGATTTATTAATGTAAAGTACTATTTTTATTCTTAATTAATTTCCAGTTGTTATTTAACTTACCATGTCTTCTTCTTATTCCCTTTATATGCCTGTGAACATTGTATTCATTTCAATGGAGTAGACTCCCAACTTGACTTGGGAGTTGATTAAAAGGAGACCCTTGAGTTGGAATACTCAAGTGTTAATTTTAATTGGAAGTTGTTAGCTAACTCTCTAGTCTCTAACTCTAATCCTTCCTTAGGAGAGGATTAGGACTTGAGGATAGAGTTGGTTAGTTAGTTACTTGACTTTCCTTTATTCATAAGGGATGACTAAGTAGAATAACAACCTTTTACTATTGCACTTGGGAAAATCCAACAAGGATAGAAATTCTAATTAATCTTCTCCTAATCAAAGCTTTTATTTGAATTATATAAATTCTCTCGTTAATTTCCATTGCTTCAATTTACAATCATTTATTTTTCTGCTCTCCAAACCCTTAAAATTTCTCGAAAAACTTCTGATCAATAAAATAGCACTGTTTTGTCAACTTGTTAGGAGATGGCCTGGGATTTCTACTCTCAGTATTTTGTTCTAAATTCTGTGACAACTCTTTTCTAAATTGAAAAGCGGATTTTAGTCTGTTGAGAACTATACTTGCAACGCTGTTTTCTCTATAAATTCTTAATCAGCAATTTTCTGCCGCGTCAGTACGCGGATGATTATTTTTATCCTTAAGTGGATGGTTATTTTTACTAAGGGTGAGTGGCGTGTGGCAAGCAAGTAGCGACGGTGAAATGGGATGATTATTGATGAAGGTGGATTGGCTGCCGGTTGAAAAAGAAAAGAGTATGGGAGTAAAATGCTTTAGTAAATTAGAATTTCAGATGATTTTTTTTTAAATAACTAATTGGATTTTTTTAAAATTTGAAATTTGAAATTGAAGAATTTGAAATTTTATGTGAAATAATTGAATGAGAATTTTTGAATTTATTTTTTATTTCTATTAGACTAAATAACTAACCCATTGTATACATTGTCAAGATTTTTCATTGCCTCCCCAACAGGATTCATATATATTACAATTTTAACATAAAATAATTATTTCTCACATACACTTATTACATGAATAGTAAATTAATATCCTAAAATTTGATATTATTGAATAATTATATATAATAATATTTTACTATATCAATGCATTAAAATTAAAATGTGTAATATTTATAGTATCTTCTAACTAGACGACAATGAGCAGGCTTGTTCAATTTCGTGCCGATCAAGAATATAGCTATGGTGCTATGTACGAATGACCTTAGTTCCTACATTAAATTATAAGGTATACCAATTTTGATGATTCTTTACTCATAAGCTTATTTTGTGATTGATTTCATTTTATTTGAAATTTATTTTATTTTATTCTTCTCATGCAAAGGAAGTAATACATGATGGGCAGATCAATAGAGAATGTTGGATCTGAGTTCGAAGATTTTGAGACAGTGGTGATACTATTTTACTTCAAGATCCTAAAGAAGATTCATGCATCATGATTTGATGAAAAGATAAAAACAACATATCTTTTCGCTAACGACTACGAATTTCAATTTTTAAAGATTGTACGTAAAGATTGTGTTGCGAAATCCCTTATAAAATTAAATAAAATGTGTGTTAGTCTTTTTTTTGTTAATATGTAATACCAATATCTCAACTCTAAAGCTATAAATAAAAAGTCAAGTCATATAGATACATTCTTATAGTATGTATTAAAGTTAACAAAAATAATACAAATATACAGTGAAGAAGTGGAACTTACTGAAATGATTGGATTTAAAATTTATTCTAAATTTTTTGTAATTTGTTCTTTCATATAGATACATTCTTTGTATGAGAAATACATGTAGATATGAAAAAAATCTTTGCCTAAATCATAAAAATTTTCTTTTTCCATTCCCGAACCATATGTCCATCATCAACTAACTAAAGATGCTTTCCAATTTTATATGAATACTTAACATAAATTTTAATTTTAGCTTTTATTATTTAAATATATTTTTATACATTTACTTATTTTTATTCCTTCTTTTCTCCAACAATTCCACCACCACCACCAGTCCACCACAGCTAACAACGCCGCCACTACCATTGCTATCACTGGTGCTGCTGCTACCACCCTCACCATATTTATCTTAATCATCAAAAGATAAATTTTGTTGAAAGAAAGAGATGGATCTAAAGGTAATGCTTGAGAAATTGAATCGCAAGGACACCTTCAACTGCAAGACATCTTGAATTCAAAAGAAAAACATAAGTTATATGTACATTGCCCCAACTATTCTAGTTTATCATAAAAGTAATAAGAAATTTTTTGTATACAAACATGTTGTGTATAGCAAACAAATTAAAAGAAAATGTAATTACCTACTCAAGAATCATAATAAAAAGTTTTGGTACTTTATTGACTTGATTTGATATTGTCATGGTTGTTATCACCACCTGTGCATATGAAATTGAAAAACCATCGAAATAAGTAATGATTTTTGGCATGGCATTGGCAAGAGAAAGGAGCCATTGTTAGCACTAAAGCTATTTAGAGAATACATAAGATTAACAAATTATATAATGTCTCAAAGTTTTCAATCATCCTATTTATAATGGTTTTACAGAATAGAAATTGACATTATTCATGGTAAATATGGAAAGACAATAAACAAAATTTTAGAATAAATTTTCAAGTCAAAATGCATTAAATGAGAATATTTTCTTTATCATGGGGCACGACTTTTATAAAATTTAGTGTAAAAAATGAACAAGTTGAATAATAGTAATTAATGTCCTGCTTTATATTAAATTCCACCCTTTAAATTTCACCCTTTATACTTTTTTTTCTTTCAATTGGATTCCTACATTTCTATTAGTTTTATAATTAAGTCCTTCATAGTGTAAAAAATAATAGAATTAACTAAATATTTTTTTGCAAATTGAAGGTATTTATAATTAAAAACTTAACTAGATATTTGACTACATGTATCTTGGGAGAAATATTTTGTTAATTTTAACCTTTTTTATATGAAAAGGATCTAATTACAAAATTAAAAGTATTATAGGACTCAATTAAAAAATATATATATAGAGACCTAATTGAAAATTTAATGAAACTATAGGGACCAAAAAATAATCAAACCTATTGTATATTAGTATTATTGCATTCTATCCATCATGAAAAAAAATAGTTTCTTTTGTCTGGTTTAAAATCTTGGCTTGTTTAGGTGAGTTTTTGAGGGAAAAAAAATCGAGTTGTTTTTTTTTAAAAAGGGTAAAAGTAATTTTATGTTTGGATATCTCATGCAAAAATACATTTTTATCTATCAATTATGTTTAGACACAATAATATAAAATTACTTTTTGTTTATTTATTATGTAAAATAAATCTTTTTTAAGAAAAAATATCTTTTTAAAAATATGTAAATTGTGCTTGTTTGGGTGTCATTAAATAGATAAAAAAAATTTATTGAAAAAGATTTTTTAGCTATTTGATAAATTTTTAATAGTAAAAGTAAAAGTATTAAAAAAATATCTTTTTTGAAAAATTATAATTTACATTTTTTAAAAAAAATCTTTTTTCCTTTAAAAAAAATATTTTTCACATATAAATAAACAAAAAAATAATTTTATATTGTTGTACCCAAACATAATTGATAGATAAAAAAATCCTTTTGTATGAGATATCCAAACATAAAATTAATTTTATTTTTTTCAAAAATCTTTTTAAAAAAAACTCGAAAAAATATAATTTTTTAGACTAGTTATTTAGGGGATTACATTATTTATCATGTAATATTTTAATATAAAATACTTATTTTTGTTTTTTTTTTCTAAAATTTAAAAAACTTTAGTTTTAGCTTCTGTAGTTAATTTGTTCCGTTAAGTATTTGATGTAACACGTTAAATAGTATTTAACAAAAGTGCTCCAATCCAATTTAAATTAAAAATCGATTAAAATCGCACTAATTTAAATTATATCATATTTCATTTTTTAACAAATTAAACTACATAGATTAGATTGGATTTTATATTCACTTCTCAAAACTAAACCAATTCAAAAACTGTGATATAATATTATTATTTTATTTTTAAATTTAAACTGAACATATAATATATATAATTTGTTATCTATTTTTATCTTATTTATATATTATTATTTGAATTTTTTTCTGAAATAAAATAAAAAAATTATTATTTTTCTAAACACGATTTTTGAACTTTAATTCCCCAAATACGGTTTTTTTTAGAGCAAGCTCGCTGGCGACGGCGAACTCTACTCAAATTTTTAAAAACCCGTGTTTTTAATCCATATCATTGTCTCCAAAATAGTATATAGATCTCCAAACAGTATATAGGAGTATACAAAAATACACCGACAATAAACATGGCTTCTTCAAGGATTTTTTTTAATTATAAATTTTAAAAAAACAAGCCATATTTAACAATGGCAACCATTATCATCGTCTCTAAAAATACACAGGTACACTGGAATAAGCAATATTTAACAAGGATTTTTTTTATTTTAAATTAAAAAAATAACTATTTCCCAAAAATAAAATCCGACTTATTCCTGTGTACTCTCATGTACTATGGAGACGATGAAAATGGTTACCATTGTTAACTTTCTAACTCAATCTAATATATGTAAGACCCCAAATTTTAAAAATTTAAACTATTTATGATTTATTTTATTTATTTGAGAATATATTTTCAAAAGTTTTTATATTGAGTACTTTTTTATTATTGATTTAAAGTTTTAGTGATCAAAAAAATAATGAGAGTTTTATCTGCTTTAATTTGAATAATTAGATTTTGAATTTTATTTTATGATTTAAAGAAAATTAATTCAATTATCTCTAGTTATTGAATTAGAGTATTTATTTGAAAATAAATTTGTAAATTGATAATTAATATAGTATTTTTATAAATATTAGTGTTGGATTAAAATTAGTTTTAATTACTCTATTACCCTAATTTTATTAAAATTACTAAAACTACCCAAAATCCCCAATTTCATACACAAAATCCTAATTTTGTCCTAAATCTAACCCTAACCTAACTGCCTCACCGCCTCACCTCTCTCACCACCCCAAACATACACACGGCACACAAACACACACACAACACCACGCACCCACACATAGCAGAAGAGAAGAGAGAAAGAAAGAAATGACACAGAGAAGGAGAATCAGAGTTGTTGGAGAAGAGAGAAGCAGAGCAAGACAGTGCCGGCGCCGTGGGTCTCGTGATGACAAGTCATCCTAGCCCATTTTAGCTAGTCTTTTTCTTTTGTTTTCATTAGAATTATGCACTTTCTTAAGCTACAAGCAAGCTAATTGAGTAGATTTTCATGTTTCCCTTGATTGAACCAACCATATGTGAATTCATACCATTTCATGAGGTTTTAAGCTATAATTGTTGCATATTGTGGAAGATTGAATACCTCATGATTTTGAGCAAAACTTTGATTAGTTTGGTTGATCAATGATAGGTGAAGAAGGCTTGGAGAAAGGTTGAAGCAAAGAGGAATGGCTAGGAGTGAAGAGAGGACAATGGAATAAGTGAAAATTGAACCGGGTTGCATGAAGTTAGCCCCAACGTTAGCCCCCTAACTTGGAGGCTAACGTTGGAACCTGAAAATTCTCCCCTGGGCTCCAAAAGTTTGCGCCAACGTTAGCCCCTAACTTTGAGGCTAACGTTGGCACATGAACAAATAAAAAGGAAAATGAAATTAAGAACCAATTGATTACATGTATCAGAAAGGGAAAATGGAAATCGAACATATCTCCAATTGAGAAGACAAATCCTTCAGCTGGATTAAATTATCCTGCAAGAATTTATATACATATATTGAAGGATATTGGTGTTTGGATCATTTCAAAGGTTGTGTTGCATCATTCACATTCGTGTTGTTTAAATCAAGCAAAGGTGCTTAAACAACACAGGGAATTCAACATGTCTGTACGATGTACAATAGAGAATAGTGAGAAAGCCGAAATCAGATCAAGAAAAATATACCAATCATTTGTCCAGCAGCAGAGGTCATCGTGAAATAAGTTTTATTGAAAAAGATGTGAGAAATTACATCACGAGAGAAGTGCAGAATGTTTCAGAACTAGAGGGTGCAAAAGAATTTGGGAAATACTTATTAAGAATGAAAGAAAAGAATCATAATTTATTTTTGAGCTTGAACTTGAGGTTGATCAGTCAATTAAGCTTGCTTTTTGGGCCGACGCAAGAAGCAGGATTGTCCGTGAGTATTTTGGAGATGTTATTTCATTTGATACCACTTACAATACAAATAGGTAATATGTTGTTCTGGTTTATGTGTATTTTGAAATCACTTTCGGTGTATATAGAGAATCTTTTGGTGTATCAATGATTTTGTTTCTGTGTCGTTGTATTTCAGGTATAATCTAGTTTTTAGTTCTTTTGTTAGGGTGAATCACCATGGTCAGTAAATAATTCTGGGATGTGCTTTGATGAAAAACGAGGATACTCAATCATTCAAATGGTTATTTAAATGTTGGCCTCGTTGCATGGGAGAAAATACTCCGAAAGGCATTCTTACCGATCAAGGCACATCGATGCAAAGGGCTATTAAGGCTTGTATTCCCACAACACCGGTAGTGTATTTGGCATATCATGAAGAAGATCTCAAGTAAACTAAATGGCTACAAGTGACACAAAGAAATTAAAACACGAGATGAGTCATGTTGTTTGGAACTTTTTTTCGGACATCCTCTTGGGTACAATAAGTGGCTTTCAGGTAATGTTGTCTTTATTAGAATTAACTGATGATGTTAATTTTAGTGTGTGAATATTTATGTGTTTTGCTTGTGCAGTAAAGGTGTCAAACTGTATGTTTTTTAGTATATTTTAGTTCTGATTTAGGTGTTTTTTCAAAGCTTTTCGAATATTGTTATTTATGGGTTCTAGTTTATCTTGATCACCATTTCTGGCTCGGGATGAGAAGGACTCAAAGGAAAAAAAGTGTGCATACTTTTTTTAACAAGTTTATTATGCACAACAACTCACTTATCCAATTTGTCAGGCAGTATGATAATTGTCTAGGAAGTAAAGAGAGAGAGAATCGGATGCTGCAGATTTTTATGTCGCCATACCGTGTGAAACAAATTCCTCAATAGAAGCTCAATTTCAACATGTTTATACTCATGAGAAGTTCAGGAAAGTCCAAGCACAATTCAAAGAAAAGGTGAATTTCATCACAAGATCAACGCACTCTGCTCTAAGTTATACGGTATATGAAGTTGTAGAACATATTTCTAATAGCATATTTCTTTTCTAATATGTGCTCTTTAATGCCCTTATTAGGAAGTTGAGCACATGACCACCCCAATTTCGTTGACATATGGCGTCCACGTGAAGAATGGGCGGCATGTGAACTGGAGAAAGTTTGTTTACCGCTGTCGGCAACAAGAAGAACATCTAAATGTCTAGGATGAATGTCCTCTTGAATTTCATCTAATTTTTCTCCCTATCGACATCCATCTCCATCATAGAGGTTGATAATTGTGACAAGGTCTTGCCTTGGAAGCTTCTAACAACTTTCTTATTCTCCTCACTAAGTTCTTGAAAGTTAATTTTGGCTGGATAGAGTGGCCCTACAAAAGCAGCAAAAAATATTTCAATGACACAGAAATAATTTGATAATACACCAAAATTTGATTCACAGAATATATTAGGAAATTGATTTTTACCAGATATACTCAACCCAAGGACAGTTGCTATATTTTCTTGGGTGATGTTGATTATACCATACCGTGTGTACAGTCTATTATGGGACAAATCAAATGAATATGCTAATTGTTTCAATAACTTATGTGGCACATTCATGGCAGGGATATTCATCAAACCACCAAATCTCAGTTCTCGAACAATTGCTTTCTTGTTCTTGCTCATGTTTTGAAATTTTTTATGAATTGATCTTGTGGAGCATCTCAAATCATGATTTTTCTGTAAATAAATTAGATTTATTCAAAGTAAATTGCGTTATTCAAATATATATATGCTTACATTATATTTTGGTGCTACTTTTGGTGCCAATTTTTCTGTAAGAAATACAAAAAGGGTTAATACACCGAAAGAGAAACCAAATACACCAAAACACAAACCAAACACACCGCTATATTGATTTTTTTTTTTTTACATCATACAATGTGAGATAAAAAAGATATGCAACTCAATCAAACATACTTAAAATGATAGGAGAAGCACTACAACAAAATTCTATGGGTTGTTACAACAAATTGATGAATAAAATTCCTTAAAAATAGACAAAACCAGTTGCAAATCACTCAAATATGTACATAATAACATCAGAAGCATCAAGAACAATATTCTGTTGTGTAGTTATAGCATAAAAAGTACAACAACACCAAGTATACCTTAATTCTGATGAAATACATGGAAAGACAAGCCAAATACACCGAAAGAGAAATCAAATACACCAAAACATCACAAACATGAATACAATGATACCAGAAGCACTACAGACAAACTCATTTCGAAACATGCAAAACTCAAACATGCACAATTAAAACACATTCAAATCCCTCAAACACATGCAAATATAAGTTAAACTACACAAGAAATACTATGTAACATTTTTACACCGACCTAACACAGTTATCACCAAATGAAGCGTATATGAGAACAGTAATACATACTTCAACGCAAGAACACAAAATGAATCTACTAAATAAACAGAAATATGACTATATAGCATTTTGCGATCAAAATGAGAAAGAGAAAAGTGAGAAAACTACAAGATTAGTGAACATTACCTTCAATAATTGTTCGTCTTTGCTTTCTGTCTTTGTTGGTGAAGATTTCGAATTCAACTTTGAAACTTCTTTGACTTTTCGTGACGATTTTTAGAGATTTTGATCCTTATTTAAATTTTGAGCGTTGTGGTTTTGATCGAGGGAGAAGAACCATTTTTCATAATGACATTTGCACTATTCGATAGTTGGGCAAGCCGTGTTTACACGCACTCTAACCTGAGGGTTGTTTTTGTTGGGTTTGGACAAACTTGTTTAGACTTATTTGTCAAAAAGACTTGTATATATAGCAGATCTATTTATTTTGGTTACCAACCGCTCCTAATAATATCAACCCTAAGCCTAATATCTCTTTTTAAACTAAAGATTTACACGCAAATTTATTAAAAAGGGAACTCTAGAGGTATTCATGGTTTTTTTTTTTTTTACTTTTTTGCATTTGCGGTGAGTTGGGTTGGGTTATAGATCTTTTTAAACACAAATGAGTTAAAGAGAGTCAAATACCGAATAGGCCGATAGACCTTGGGCTTGGCAACCATTATATAGATCCACCAAAATTAAACCCAAACCCAGAACCATTATGGCGACATAGGCTTTTTTTAGTACTTATTTGGGCGCCATTATTTTGATAAAAAAATTTTTTTTCAATGAAAAAATATCTTTTTTTAGTTTTTAGCGTATTTGACAAATTTCTAGCAGTAAAAGTAAAAGCACTAGAAAAATAATAAAAAAAACATCTTTTTTGAGAGGCTGTAATTTATATCTTTTTTTAAAAGATCTTTTTCCTTAAAAAAAGATGTTTTTCATGTAATAAATAAACAAAAAAGTACTTCTATATTGTTATACCCAAACATAATTTATTGATAAAAAAATCTTTTTGTATGATATATCCAAACATAAAATTACTTTTATTTATTTTAAAAAAATCTTTTAAAAAAAGATAACTCGAAAAAATATAATTTTTTAGACTAGTTATTTAGGGGATTACATTATTTATCATGTAATATTTTAATATAAAATACTTATTTTTGTTTTTTTTTTCTAAAATTTAAAAAACTTTAGTTTTAGCTTCTGTAGTTAATTTGTTCCGTTAAGTATTTGATGTAACACGTTAAATAGTAATGTGACCAGCTGCAATGTTAACCTGGCAAGATGTACTATATAAATATTTAACAAAAGCGCTCGTCCAATCCAATTTAAATTGAAAATAGATTAAAATTGCACTAATTTAAATTAGATCATATTTCATTTTTAACAAATTAAACTATATAAATTAGATCAGATTTTATATTCACTTCTCAAAACTAAACCAATTTAAAAAATGTGATATAATATTATTATTTTATTTTTAAATTTAAACTGAACATATAATATATATAATTTGTTATCTATTTTTATCTTATTTATATATTATTATTTGAATTTTTTTCTGAAATAAAATAAAAAAATTATTATTTTTCTAAACACGATTTTTGAACTTTAATTCCCCAAATACGGTTTTTTTTAGAGCAAGCTCGCTGGCGACGGCGAACTCTACTCAAATTTTTAAAAACCCGTGTTTTTAATCCATATCATTGTCTCCAAAATAGTATATAGATCTCCAAACAGTATATAGGAGTATACAAAAATACACGGACAATAAACATGGCTTCTTCAAGGATTTTTTTTAATTATAAATTTTAAAAAAACAAGCCATATTTAACAATGGCAACCATTATCATCGTCTCTAAAAATACACAGGTACACTGGAATAAGCAATATTTAACAAGGATTTTTTTTATTTTAAATTAAAAAAATAACTATTTCCCAAAAATAAAATCCGACTTATTCCTGTGTACTCTCATGTACTATGGAGACGATGAAAATGGTTACCATTGTTAACTTTCTAACTCAATCTAATATATGTAAGACCCCAAATTTTAAAAATTTAAACTATTTATGATTTATTTTATTTATTTGAGAATATATTTTCAAAAGTTTTTATATTGAGTACTTTTTTATTATTGATTTAAAGTTTTAGTGATCAAAAAAATAATGAGAGTTTTATCTGCTTTAATTTGAATAATTAGATTTTGAATTTTATTTTATGATTTAAAGAAAATTAATTCAATTATCTCTAGTTATTGAATTAGAGTATTTATTTGAAAATAAATTTGTAAATTGATAATTAATATAGTATTTTTATAAATATTAGTGTTGGATTAAAATTAGTTTTAATTACTCTATTACCCTAATTTTATTAAAATTACTAAAACTACCCAAAATTCCCAATTTCATACACAAAATTCTAATTTTGTCCTAAATCTAACCCTAACCTAACTGCCTCACCGCCTCACCTCTCTCACCACCCCAAACATACACACGGCACACAAACACACACACAACACCACGCACCCACACATAGCAGAAGAGAAGAGAGAAAGAAAGAAATGACACAGAGAAGGAGAATCAGAGTTGTTGGAGAAGAGAGAAGCAGAGCAAGACAGTGCCGGCGCCGTGGGTCTCGTGATGACAAGTCATCCTAGCCCATTTTAGCTAGTCTTTTTCTTTTGTTTTCATTAGAATTATGCACTTTCTTAAGCTACAAGCAAGCTAATTGAGTAGATTTTCATGTTTCCCTTGATTGAACCAACCATATGTGAATTCATGCCATTTCATGAGGTTTTGATTTATATTTGTTGCCTATTGTGGAAGATTGAATACTTAGACCCCTAACGTTGGCGCCAACGTCCACACCAGAAGGATGTGGTTTGCTGATATGAAAAGTTAGGGTCAAAGTTAGACCCCTAACTTTGACCCTAACGTTGAAGACCAACGTTGGCTAACTTCATTTCCGGTTCAATTGGTTCACTTCGGTTCTTCTTCAATCTTCAAGAGCAATCAACCAAGGCCTCTTTCAACCCAATTCCATCAAGAACAAAGGCCCAACTCAAGGCTTGAAGATCATTTTGGAAAGTGTATAAATAGGATAGAATTCAATTTGTTTGGGGAGCTTTTTTTTTGGAGAGTTTTCTTTTAGAGCTTTCCTTTTAGAATTTTCATAAGAGTTTTTGGGAAGCTTTTGTCACTGAGTGAACTTTAATTTCTTGTTTTCATTTGCTTTCAATTTCATTTTACTTTTGTCTTGGATCTTGGATTGGAGAATTGAAGAAATTCTGTTTCAATCTCAATCTTGGATCTCTCTGCTTTATTTACTGAATTTCATTTCCGGTTTATTGTTCTTCATCTCTTTTCTTTGCAATTTACAATTTCCTTGCTATTGTTCTTGTTGGATCTAGGAAGGCATTGAGATCTAGACTTGGTTTTCTAGTCTCTGGGTCCTGAGATCTAAATTCTCATTTCAATTCTCTGTTTAATGCTTTCATTGTTCATTTACTTTGCTGTTATAAGATCCGGTTCAATCCCAACTCCCTTTTCCTCTTCTGTTTGATGCAATTTAGTTTTCCCTTGTTTAAATTCTGCAAATCCTCATCCCAATCCCCTTTACTTTTCAAGCAATTTACATTTCTTGCACTTTAAGATTCTGCAATTTACATTTCTTGCACTTTAAGTTTCTGTCATTTAATTTCTTGTCCTTTAAGTTTCAGCAATTTACTTTCCCGCTCTCTTTAATTTCATGCAATTTACATTCTGCAAATCACAAATCACCCAACCAACACTTGATTCGCTTGACTAAATCAACCACTAAACTAAGATTGCTCAATCCTTCAATCCCTGTGGGATCGACCGCACTTCCGTGAGTTTTTATTACTTGATACGACCCGGTACACTTGCCGGTTAGTTTTGGGTGTTTTGGTAGAAATTCGTTTCTCATCAAAATATCTCATCATCTCGCCACCGCTGTTGACGCTGCTGTGGACTGCAAAACCGCCGCCGCTTCCACTGATGAAGAGGAGAGAAGGGGACACCGTTGAACAAACCGTGCAAGAGAGGGAGCTGCCTTCCGCGCGTCGCCATCATCGAGTTCGAGGCGAAGAGGAGGAGCGCGAGCGGGAGGAAGAAGCCGTCGCCGTCGACGTTCGTGCTTCGTCGTCGCTGCCATTCGTGAACCAAACGATGTCGCCATCAGAAGCTCCTGCCACCGCCAAGAATCTCGTCACTGTCAGATCCATCGCATCGCCGTTGGGGGCATCGAAGGGGGAGAAGAAGCTGATTTTGTTACACCCGCTTCTGGAGGGGGAACCAGCTGTGCCACCGCGCCTCTGTCACTATGAAATGCTGCTGCCGTTGCCGAGATCTACTACCGCTCTGTTTCTATGTTTTTTCTTTGTTACAGTAAGCCTTTTTGTTCCGAAACCCTCACAACAAGTGTATATGCGTTATGTTATGTTTTTTGTGAAAATTCTGAGGTTTTGGTAATGTAGGATTGATTTCTGGTTGTTGCATGTCGCGTTTGGGGTTACCGCTGTTGCTGTGAGGGTGGAATAGGCTGTGGCTGTGACTGCTGAGGGTATAGGCCGAGAGGAAACTGAATTTGTCACGTAATTAAGTCGCGTATGAAGTAGGGGGCGATTTCTTAAACTTAATCCACTACTAAGAATTGTTTTAAGTCGATATTAATAGTGAAATATATTTTTATGATTTTGCAAGTTTTATAAATTGAATTGAGTTGCCTGGAATGAATATAAATGCTAGTTTGAATGGTTTATTAATTGATTGGAAATGTTTAGTTGACTTTTGTACTTGATTTAAGGTTATTATGATGATGATTGAATTGCGACTGTTTCTAATTATTAAGTTGGAAAGTCGATTTGATTAAATACTATGTAAAATGATTTTCTTGCTTCGAGGTTAATTTGATATTGAGAATGAATTCGCATTTGAAACGATCTGAGATATTGGGAATGAATTTTATTGATTTATCAAAAATGATTTCTGATATTGGAACTAGTCTGAGTTATTAGAAATGGTTGAAAAGTAGTTGAGAATAGTTCGGTTGGGACCCGAAAAGTGTGGCAAAGTCCGAGTTTTAGGGGAGATGCTGTCGGAATTTTATTATTAAGTACATGAAGTCGTCGTAATACCTCCTGCTACTAGAGTGGCACAACCGGAAGCATGACATTATGATAGTGAGGGTGTTACATTATGGTATCAGAGCGGTCTTTCTTGTAGAGTTTGAGGAATGGACTGACTATGCTTCAATTGCATACTCTGAGCGTCTGTGATGTAATAAGTCTTGTCCTGATGACGAGTGTAAACCCCGCAAATTAGCAAATAATTAGCCAATAAATTAAATTTTAATGATGAGGAAGATTAGAAATAAAAATCTTATATTAAAATAGGATAAGACTCTTTAAAACGAGAATTTTGACACTAATTTCGAAGAATTTGGCCCAATATTGGACCGAACGAATTGAACCGGTTGAACCGGACCCAAACCGGATCCATGGGCCTAACTGGACCCATCATTTAAATGAGCTAAAGCTCATCTTCCTCCTCATTCAGCAAGAAGCACGCTGAAACTCAAGGAGGGGAAGAAAGGGTTCCAAACCCTTGCTCAAATTTCCATCCACCATAACTTCTTCATCCGAGCTCCGATCGCCGCACTGTCTACGGCTACGCGTCCACCGTGTTGAGCTCTACGATTCCATCGGAACAATTTCTTTGGTAAGTCACTCTAACACTCCAGCCTCTCTACCCCCCTTAATTTTCAAAAATTAGTGAGAATTCATGTTGAGAATTTGTGATTTTGGTTCTCTAGGTTCAAGTTTAGCTTGAGGAACTTGTGGGTCTTTGTTAAATCAAGGCATAGACAAGGTGAGGACTCTCAAATTCTATAATTTCTTAGCCTATGTGAGTTGGGTATTGATTTGTGGGTATGTGTGTGATGTATATGTGTATTAGGTTATGTATAGATAATTGGAGCTTGAAATTGTGGATGTTGGAACTTGGTGGAGGCTGAGCACTAGTGTTTTATCAAACTTTTGGGGCTGTGTTTGTTTTTTTAGTTGCCTTAGATAATACGCAGAAAATCGGCCAATGTATGGTTTAGCTTTCGTGTATATAATATTTAATGTTCTGTGAAAACTAGGCTAGATGACCTTAGGATAAGCTGGAACGCATGAAAATGTACAATGCATAGTATCCTTAATATTTATGATGTGAGTGGGTTATGTGATGGTAATTGTTGATATATTGACAATAGTGTAATAAATGTTGAGTTGATGATGATATGATTATATACATATTGATCAAGTGTATAATGAAATTGTTGAGGTGTGAAATTGTGCAAAGTTGATGTATGATGGATGATAAAATGGTGTAAGATTATGTGGCTGGGATATTGTATGTATTAGGATTGATTTCAGGTGTGAGATGGCTGGTATGTGAATGGTAAAGCAATGAAATAGAGGTGTAAAGAGTTTTGTAAAAAATTGGTTTTTGGCCGAACTTCGGCGAGCCATAACTTGGCTTCCGGACCTCCAAATGATTTTAAACTTATTTCGTATAAAAATTGGGTTCGTGAAGTTTACGCTATTCGAAGAATGAATGAAAAATGTTTTAAATAAAAAAATCTATGCGCGTCGGAAGTTTGAGGTTTAAAATGTAAATTCTGTAGCTTTTTTACTTAACCAAAATTTTAACCATAAACCTAAACATGCGTACGCATACCCTTTCATACGCATTCATTACATTCTGCCTGGTACTTATGCGTGCACATAGCACTTAAGAAAAAGGTATTTCACGTACGCGTATAGGAGCCATACGCATGCATTCAATTATGCCCAGCATACATGCGTGCACGGACAGATGCATGCATACGCGTCTTGGCCCAAAAGAGGCCTATGTGTATGCATACATGAGCATGCGTACGCATACCCCTGTTTTTAGTAAATCATTATTTTGTGTTTTCAAAGGCAATCTGACCTCCTAAACCTCTATTTTCATTCTATTAGTTATAAAGTGTAATAATAAACCCAGTTGTTAACTGAAGCTAGGAAATTGAGGTAACTTAGGAATGAAGAAAATGGGTAAACATGATGAGCTATAATAGAATGATGTGAGGGTTGAGAGAATTTATGATGACAAGGCTATGATGAATAAATATGTTATGGATATGAATTCTATAAAGGCTATGATGAATGAATATGTTATGGACATGAATGTTATAAATGCTTATATGGCCTATGCAATGAATGTTATCTGAGATACGAGTTTCCCTGGATAGAATACCGTGGCTTGCCACCACGTGTACCAGGTTGAGACTCGATACTCTATTGACCCTACATCGTAAGGGTGACCAGGCACGTATAAATTCCCGCGAATGGATATCCCCCATTGAGTAATTATATATGAATGTATGAATGTATGAATGAAATGAGAAAAACTATGCATAGACTCATGGGGATGCGCGACTAGGGACAGTCTAAGGGTTTCGGACTTGTCGGGTTGGCTGGATAACTGACAAATGAGCCTCATCAGCCATAGGATAGGCATATATCATGTGCATTCTGTTTGTTTCGTCTGCTATGCATTACTTGGGATTGCCTAACTGAATATATATTATGCTAATTGTTATATTTCTACCTGCACTACCTATTTTCTACTTGTGCTTGAATTTGTTTGGTTGTCTGTCTCTGCTAAATCCTTGGTGATGGAGGAGCGGAGGAAAGGTGGACCGGTTTGGTGATAAAGTTAGGTTTAAGTAAGCAAGTTTAGAGTTCCTTAGAACACCAACCCTTTTATGGCTTCTGGTTAGAATTTAAGTTCTATATCTAAGTGTTGGCGTTCTAGGATTAGCTTTGACATTTTCAGGACCTTATATATTATATGCATGGCACCTTTACCATGTTGAAAACCTCCGATTCTCACCCCATACTGTGTTGTTATTTTCAGATGCAGGTCGAGAGGCACCTCGCTAGGCGTCTGGATTCCTGAAGCGGAGTGGTTCTGGGTTCTTTTGTTATGTAGTTCATGTGTATATGTACTAAGCTTTCCCTCCAAGAAACTTGTTTATTTTGTTCCTCTTAGAGAGTTGAGGAGAGATAAGTTTTCAGTTATGTATTTTGGGTTCTCGGGACATATATATGTATGTAAATATTTTCCAGCCAGCCTTGGCTTCGTAGGGGTTAGGAGCTAGTTATTTTGTATCCTTGACTCTTTATGCTCTCTTTGGTTTAGTTACACCTATGATCTTTAGATTTCTTAGCACACAAGTAATCTCGTTCTCTGAGCATTGCGCTTTTTATTTTGCAATTTCGTTTTACCTGTTTTTCAAGGCTCCTTGTATATTACTCTTTTTCAGATACTATTATGTATATATTTTGTCTTAGAGCTCGTAATACCACACCACCTCTATTTTATGGCTTAAGCGTAAAGCTTTGCGTGGTAGGGTGTTACAACGAGAGTTAGAGCTTTATGCACATGACTGCCTAATGAATAATGTCATTAGTCTACCATTTCATACATCTTGGTAATAAGTTTGGCCAGCTTAATACTGATGGTTTATGTATATGAGAGGACTAACGGGTTATCGTAGGTGAAATAGAACTAATAGGTAACGCATATCGTGGGTTTGGGAAACACTAGAAGTTGAAGTTTGGGGAATTGAAGCTCTGAAGTTGGTACGAGATTAGTGTGCAAACGCTAAATACATTGTTTCAATGCCAGCCTGTTTTATAACCTTTCACCTCTTTGCTTTACCTTCACATTTATGAACCATGTTATATTTTGCATCGAGCCTATCTTGCATCTTCTGCTTTGTACCACATGTTATCCCTATAAATGTTTTAAGCTATATGAATATCTTGGTATTTGAAACTGTATATGTATCTATATGCTGAGACTTTTTATCTTTCCATAAGATGTCTAAAAGTAAAGTGCCGAGATTTTGTGACGTTTTGAGTATTAAGTTAATTTTCAAGGGCAAAAATTTTTATTAGTGGGGTAGGATGTAAGACCCTAGATTTTAAAAATTTAAACTATTTATGATTTATTTTATTTATTCGAGAATATATTTTCAGAAATTTTTATATTGAGTACTTTCTTATTATTGATTTAAAGTTTTAGTGACAAAAAACATNNTTTTTATAAATATTAGTTTTGGATTAAATTAATTTTAATTACTCTATTACCCTAATTTTATTAAAATTACTAAAACTACCCAAAATCCCCAATTTCATACACAAAATCCTAATTTTGTCCTAAATCTAACCCTAACCTAACCACCTCACCTTTCTCACCCTCCCAAACACACACACAAACACATACACAACACCACGCACCCACACATAGCAGAGGAGAAGAGAGAAAGAGAGAAACGGCACAGAGAGGGAGAATCAGATTTGTGGGAGAAGAGAGAAGCAGAGCAAGACAGTGCCAGCGCCATGGGTCTCACCACCGCCGTTGACGCTGTTGTGGACTGCGAAGCCACCGCCGTTTCCACTGACGAAGAGGAGAGAAGGGGACACCGTTGAACAAACCGTGTGAGAGAGGGAGCTGCCTTCCACCCGTCGCCATCATCGAGTCCGAGGCAGAGAGGAGGAGCGCGAGCAGGAGGAAGAAGCTGTCGCCGTCACCGTTCATGCTCTGTGGTCGCTGCCGTTCGTGAACCAGACGCCGTCGCCAATAGAAGCTCCTGTCGCCGCCGAGAATCTCGTCACTGTTAGATCCATCGCATCACCGTTGGGGGGCTTCCAAGGGGGAGAAGAAGCTGATTCCATTACACACACTGTCGGAGGGGGAACCAGCTGCGCCATTGCGCCTCTGTCGCCGGGAAACGTTGCTGCCGCTACCGAGATCCACTGCCGCTCCATTTCTACATTTTCCCTTTGTTACAGTAAGCCTTTCTGTTCCGAAACCCTCACAACTAGTGTATATGCATTATGTTATGTTTTCGGTGAAAATTATGAGGTTTTGGTAATGTAGGATTGATTCCTAATTGTTGCATGTCGCGTTTGGGGTTGCCGCCGTTGCTGTGAGGGTGAAATAGGCTATGGTTGTGACTGCTGAGGGTATAGGCCGAGAAGAAATAGAATTTGTCACGTAGTTAAGTCGCGAACGAGGTTGGGGCGATTTCTTAAACTTAATTCACTACTAAGAATTGTTTTAAATCGATATTAATAGTGAAAATATATTTTTATGATTTTGCAAATTTTATGAATTGAATTGAGTTGTCTGGAATGAATATAAATGCTAGTTTGAATGGCTTATTGATTGATTGGAAATGTTTAGTTGACTTTTTTACTTGATTTAAGGTTATTATGATGATGATTGAATTGTGACTGTTTCTAATTATTAAGTTGGAAAGTCGATTTGATTAAATACTATGTAAAATGATTTTCTTGGTTTGAGGTTAATTTGATATTGAGAATGAATCTGTATTTGAAACGATTTGAGATATTGGGAATGAGTTTTATTGATTTATCAAAAATGATTTCTGATATTGGAACTAGTCTGAGTTATTAGAAATGGTTGAAAAGAGGTTGAGAATGGTTCGGTTGGGACCCGAAAAGGGTGGCAAAGTCCGAGTTTTAGGGGAGATGCTGTCGAAATTTTATTATAAAACTTAAGACTTTGTTTATTTAGAAAAAGGTTGGACTTGAGAAATCGTATTGTTTAGTTTTTGATTTATTAAGAAAATATTTATGTTTGGGTTTGATTTATTAAGGAAAAACTTTTATGTTTTGAATGTGATTTGTTAAGAAAATATTATGTATTGAATTTTTACTCATTAAAGAAGACTTTATGTTTTGAGTTTGATTAAAGAACTATATTTTAAGGAATTATGATTCAATGAGTTTATTAATTTTAAAGAACGAGTTTAATTATCATCCTCCCTAAAGTCTCGAGATTCTGCCATGAGATTTACTTAATAAATGATTCTCTTTAGTCTTTTGAAAGAGGTTTAAATCTAAAATGGTTTTGAAGTTGGTGTTGGTTTTAAATAAAAGTTATTTGAGTTCAGTTCGTTAAGAAGAAAAAAGAAAGGGAAAAGAGAACACGGCATGTGTGATTTATGAAATGATTAAAAGGTCACGAGAGGGTGACGGAAAGTAAGTGGTTAAGGTGCTGATGTGAAAATGTTAAGTCGTGGGCTTTATGTGTGAATGATTGCACAGGGATGCCCGTGTGTATGGAATGGCTTCCAGGAGAAAAAGGCACATGCTTCAGCTGGAGAATCAGCCCCTGCAAGTACTTGCAGAGGTCATGTTCGGCATACTTCAGCTAGAGAATCAGCGCCTGCAAGAAGTAGAAACTTGCAGAGGTTATGCCGCTGGAATGCCATATCTGACTTGCGAGTCAAATTGCGTCGGGTGCGGATCGAAACCGACAAATGAGCTCATTACCAGCATTAGGGATAGACATGCATCATGTTGCATTTGTGTGCTTTGTTTGGGTCTGCTTAAGTGTTTTAGTTTGCTTGTTTGATGAATTCTGTTTAACTGGTAACTGTTCTGTATATGTGTTTGCCTTGAATTTGATTGTGTTTGTGATTGATTATGTTGAGATTGAGTTTCGATGGTGAATTGTTTTGATTTAGGCCAGAGGCCAAGATTTGGTTATGTTTGGGCCGAAGGCCATGATTGACTGGATTAGAGATAAGTTTTGACTAAAATGTTATTTTACATGCAATTTTTGTAAGAGAAATACAAATTTTAGAATTGAATAATAAGTTGATAATCACTATGTTTTGAAAATAGTTTTAATTACAATATCTTCTTACGACAATTCTTAAAAATCCTCTACTGAGAACTCTTTTGAGGACAATGTTCTCACTCCCCTATAGACTTTCTTTTCAGGAAACGGACGAAAACGCTTATGAAATTTTTTTTTTTTTGTTTAACTTATGCGATATGGATGTATTAGTTTAGTTCTTATTATTTTTTTCTTGCCATTAATATTATAATTTTTGTAAGAGGGATAGGAGTTGTATGATTTGTATGTATCTAATATGTATAAGTTACTTGAGTAAGAAGTTTTGTTTATGTATATGCTTGTTTATTTTATTGTAAAAGTATTTTTCCGGTTTTTCAAATAAAATAGCGGCACGGTTTCGAGTCAAAGGCTCATATTTTATTATTAAGTACATGAAGTCGTCGTAATACCTCTTGCTATCAGAGTGGCGCAACCGGAAGCGTGACATTCTGATAGTGAGGGTGTTACAATATATTTGAAGTGAAGTTCGCCGGGGGTGCGGCGAACTTGCTCAAATGCCCAAAAAAAATCGTATTTGAAAAATTAAAGTTCAAAAATGATGTTTAAAAAAATAATAAATTTTTTTTATTTTATTTCAGTGAAAAATCATTATTATTTAGTAAATATTCTGTGAATATAAAATAAGAATTGTTTTACTAACTTAAAAAGTAATTCCTACTTTTAATAATAAAGTCTTAATTTTTTTAAAATCAAATAAACTAAACCAGTCCAAATAGCAATAGTTTGGATTGGATTAAATCAGATTTAAAAATAAAATCAAATCGATTCAATCCAAATGCAACAAGTTATATATTTCGGATCATATTATTTTTCTTTTAAAACCTATCCAAACACCTCTTGGTGAACAACTTACTTATGATTTCTGGTACATGATTACTTCCTAATTATTCTATTCATTCGCCCACTTTTTTATTCTAATTAAAAAAAAGTGTTGTAATTATTGATGTTGTTCAACTGGATTAAATTTTCATGCAGTGTCTCCCCCGGACAATGGATTATTAGAAACAAAGCGTACTGTATGAAACAAATGGTACAAAACATTGGTGTTCATACAAAGAGGTAGTTGTTTGTTTTGTGGTGGTTGTTTTGGTTTGACAATGTCTTTTTACATGTTTGTTTTTTTTTTAAGAATCTGTTGTAAATATTTTGTGACAAGTTATTTATTTTTTAGTGGCAATACCAAAGGGAAACATTTAATTAATTGTAGGATATTTGTCTCATCTCCTCTTTTTAGATAGAGTATGTTAACAACCATCTAAAAGATTGGATTAAAGAGATAGAAAATTGACTTGCAAAATTTGATTTCATTTTAAGGAACGAAAATACCAACAATAGCTTTTGGGAATGGGAGCTTCGCCCGGCAAAACCCCATGCTTCAAGAATTCCTTTCTGCCAGCACTTTCTTTCTCCACCTAAGAGTCACTTTATCAGTATCCGGACAACTATCCCAGGATATTCGCAATGTAAAAAAATATTTCACATACATCCAAATATATATTACAACTTTAACATAAAATAATTATTTCTCACACTTATTACATGAATAGTAAATTAATATCCTAAAATTGGATATTATTCAATAATTATATATAATAATATTTTACTATATCAATGCATTAAAATTAAAATGTGTAATTTTTATAATATCTTCTAACTAGACGACAATGAGCCGGCTTGTTCAATTTTGTGCAGACCAATAATATAGCTATGGTGCTATGTACGTATGACCTTAGTTCCTGCATTAAATTATAAGGTATACCAATTTTTATGATTCTTTACTCATAAGTTTATTTTGTCATTTTGTTTGAAATTTATTTTATTTTATTTTATTTTTTCGTGCAAAGGAAGTAATATATGATAGGCAGATCAATGAAGAATGTTGGATCTGAGTTCGAAGATTTTGAGACAGTGGTGATACTATTTTACTTCAAGATCCTAAAGAAGATTCATGCACGATGATTTGATGGAAATTAAAGATAAAAACAACATATCTTTTCACTAACGACTGCGAATTTCAATTTTTAAAGATTGTACGTAAAAATTGTGTTGCAAAATTCTTTATAAAATTAAATAAAATATGTGTTAGTCTTTTCTTTGTTAATATGTAATACCAATATCTCAACTCTAAAGCTATAAATAAAAGTCAAGTCATATAGATACATTCTTGTAGTATGTATTAAAGTTAGCAAAAATAATACAAATATACAATAAAGAAGTGGAACTTAATGAAATGATTAGATTTGAAATTTATTCAAAAATTTTTTGTAATAGTTCTTTCATATAGATACATTCTTTGTATGAGAAATACATGTAGATATGAAAAAAATCTTTGCCTAAATCATAAAAAATGTTCTTTTTCCATTCCTGAACCATATGTTCATCATTAGCTAATCAAAGATGCTTTCCAATTTTATCTGAATACTTAAAATAAATTTTAATTTTATCTTTATTATTTAAATTTATTTTTATACATTTACTTATTTTTATTCCTTCTTTCCTCCAACGACTGCATCAGCACCACCACAGCTAACAACACCGCCACCACCATTGTCATCACTGGTGCTGCTGCTACCACCATCACCATATTTATCTTAATTAAAAGATAAATTTTATTGGAACAAAGAGATGACTCTGCCAAAGGTAATGCTTGAGAAAGTGAATCGCAAGGACTCCTTCAACCTAAGACATCTTGAATTCAAAAGAAATGCATGTCATCCCAGCTACTTTAGTTTTCCATGAAAGTAACAAGAAATTGTTTGTAATACAAACATGTTGTGTATAGCAAACAAATTAAAAGAAAATGTAATTACCTCCTCAAGAATAATAATAAATATTTTTGGTACTTTATTGACTTGATTTGATAATGTGATGGTTGTTATCACCACCTCTGCATATGAAGTTGAAAAACCATCGAAATTAAGTAATGATTTTTGGCATGGCATTAGCAAGAGAAAGGAGCCATTATTAGCGCTAAAACTATTTAGAGAATACATAAGATTAACAAATTATATGATGTTTTGGAGTTTTTCAATCATCCTATTTATAATGGTTTTACAAAATAGAAGTTGACATTATTCATGGCAAATATGGAAGGATAATAAACAAAATTTTATAATAAATTTTAAAGTCAAAATGCATTAAATGAGAAGATTTTCTTTATTATGGGGCACGACTTTTATAAAATTTATTGTAAAAAATGAACAAGTTGAATAATAGTAATTAATGTCTTGCTTTATATATATTAAATTCCACCCTTTATATTGTATATTAGTATTATTGCGTTTGGGAGATCTTCTAAGAAAAGATCTTTTTTCGAGTTATCTTTTTTTAAAAGATCTTATGGAATAGTAAAAGTAATTTTATATTTGGATATCTTATACTAAAATATATTTTTATTTATCAATTATGTTTGGGTATAACAACATAAAAGTACTTTTTTTGTTTATTTATTATGTAAAAAATATCTTCTTTTTAAGTAAAAAAAGATCTTTTAAAAAAATGTACATTGTAACTTCTCAAAAAAGATATTTTTTTTATTTTTCTAATGCTTTTACTTTTACCACTAGAAATTTGTCAAACACACTACAAAATAAAAAAAAAAAATCTTTTTTCATTGAAAAAAATCTTTTTTTATCAAGATAATGGTACCTAAACAAGCACTCTATCCATCATTAAAAAGTTGTTTCTTTTTTTTTTTTAAAGTTTGGCTTGTTTAGGTGAGTTTTTAAGAAAATAATTTTTTTCGAGTTGTTTTTTTTTTATTTTGTAGTGTGTTTGACAAATTTCTAATATTAAAAGTAAAAGCATTAAAAAATATATTTTTTTTGAGAAGTTACAATTTATATCTTTTTTAAAAAGATTTTTTTTTACATAATAAATAAACAAAAAAATACTTTTATATTATTGTACCCAAACATAATTGATAGATAAAAAGATCCTTTTGTATGAGATATCCAAATATAAAATTACTTTTATTTTTTTAAGATGTCTTTTATTTTTCTACAGTTTTTATTTTTACTACTAAAAGTTTGCCAAACACACTAAAAAATAAATAAAGATATTTTTCTATCAAGTTAATGGCATCCAATCAAGCACTAATCTCTACATTTTATCATCTTATTTATATAAATGTGAATGATAATAACAAATGCAAAAATATCTATGAAATATTCTATTTTCTTAATAAATGATCTTAGAGGTTTATTACCACTACTAGAAAAATTACTTTTAATAGCCTTTTATTTTGTTTTCAACGGCACTAAAAATAAGTGCTAATATATTTACTGATAATTGGATATTAGTCGTCTTATATTTTGTTGCTAAAAAATTTTAGCAGCAATTATAAAATTGTTGATACAGACTTTTTATGGCAGTAAAAAATTATATAATTTCTCTTAAAAAATACTTTTGCTGTAATATATGAATGGTAAAAAATTCCACACACACATTTTAGGAGAAAAAAAGCTATTCACCAAATTAACTTATAAATTAAATGTGTGTAATAATAACGAATATAAGATTATTAAAAATCAATTCAAGATGTTATTAGGTATTTTATTTTCTTAGTAAACGTCTAAAAGTTAAATCCAAACTACTTCTCTTATCCCATTATATATACTAGTGAATTCATATGTAATAATAATAACAGATATGAGATTACACTACAAAATTTTTTTTCTATTACCTTATTAAAATTGTGACTATAGATATAAAAAACCATGACCTTGATCCACGATCATCATTTTTGAACAAGTGTTACAGTTTTTAATAGTGACTAATACCGTCATGATCATAGCTCATCATTTTTGAACAAGTGTTACAGTTTTTAATAGTGACTAATACCGTCATGATCATAGCTCAGTGATCGTATATTCACAGTTGTAATTCATGATTATAGATGAAAAACCATGACATAAAAAACAATGACTTGAAGCAAACAAAATTGTAGTGTTAGTTAGAATGTTGAGTACTTCAAACTCGGTTAAAGTTGTAACACCCTAACTACCAAAGCTCGCACTTCCGGCTGTACGACTCTGATAGCTCGGACATTACGACGACACTTATATTATTTAATACTAAAATATGAGCCTGTTTAAAACTTTAAACCGCAATACCGCTCCCAAAGATACTTTCGTTCGATGACGTACATCCATAAATACCATTCAACTTACAACAACTCATACAGAGTACATCCATATATATATACATAAATATATATAAATAATATTACAAACATAATCCAATACAATTCCTATCCCTCTTACAGATTATATCAAGATAAAGGCGAGGGTGCAGTAAACCATAACCAAAACAATACAGAGCATCACAACAACAATTAAATAAGCTCTTCGTAACTTCTGCGCCCATATCCTGAAAGGGGAAAAATGTAGGGGGGTGAGAACATCATCCTCGAAAGGGTTCTCAGTAGAGGGTTTTTGGGAATTACTGTAATAGGATACATGAAGATAAACCGTACCAATGATTAATAACCATCTTATGCCTCTTTTCAAAAACAACCGTTTACAATAAAAGAGAAATCTGAAATCCTTTTTCTGAAAGAAGAAACTGTTCATTTAAAACAATATTCAAAAGCATTTCAGAAGGTTTATCTATGCTGAACCAAATTAGCCTTTCACGCATGGGCCCACTCGGCAACAGCCCGGCAGCCACCTCAAGCGGCAACGGCGACAAATTCCGATTACGACATCTGAAACCAACACGCAGCGACTATAGTATTCCCGGAATTCAAAAAGGACAGAAACTACAATTAAAACCCTTACCGGCAGAGCGTTCTCCAGCGGCGGAGGCATCCTCAGCTCCAGCTACTCGTAACAGCAACAACAGCTCTAACCGCGATAGGCAATGACTCGAACTCAGCCCTATGTTATCAAAACCTTAGGATTTCTACCCAATTATAATAGTGCAGATTTTCAAGGGTTCCGAAAATGTAACTCTTACCGCAACAAAGGAGAAGTGACTGAGCCATGTAGCGGCATCCCAAGCGGTGTTTCCGATGGCCACAAGACTGCTCCTGGCGGCCAGAACCGTAACACGGTTTCTTCCTCCTTCGGCAGCAATAACAGTGGTGCTTTTCGGCCACCACAGGTTTCCGACAACAGTAATAGAAGCTCCAGCTAAGCACCGCAGAGCAGCAGTTTGGCAGCACCGTCGGCCAAGGTGCGGTGGTGGAGACGCCCTCAACCGCGGTGAAACGCGACGGCTGTGGAAGCTCGGCGGCGGCTGGCTCTGTGACGAGGATGACGGCGCGGTGACGGCGCGTCAGCAGTGATACGACAAGCTGGTCGGCAACGAGGAGAACGGCGAAGGCCCCACGCTCGGCGACGGTGACAGGCGGTGATGGCTTCCCCGCGGTGGCTCCCTCTCGTGCATCTTCTCTCTCTCTGGTTAATCACAACCTAAATTAAACCCATAGTTAATGATATAATAAGGGTTAAAATACACTTTAATGGTATTACGAGAATTGGGATTAAAAGTTTTACTTTGGGATTGGGTCATTGGGCATGGGCTGGGCCAAAGGAGGAGTGGTTGGATCGTCGTCGTTGCGTTAAAACGAAAGGGGAAAGGAGTTCGGTTTGATGGCATCGTCGTCGACGGTTGGGAGAGACATGGTTGTGTGTGTACCAAGGGTTTGGTTTGCTTTTCTCTTTTCGTCTTCGTCTAACTCCCTCCTCCTTTCCGCCGCGCCACCTGCGGTGACGGTGGCAGCGGCGGCGACGACTGTTCCTCCCTTTTCTAGACACTCCCGGCTCTTTCCTCTTCCTCCTCTCTTTCCGAGCGCGACCGTACGCCCGAAGTGACGGCGGTAACGCGGCAGCGGACTGGCTCCCTCTTCTGGCAGCGCGGAGTGACGGAGCGGTGGCGGCTTGAGCGCGC
>NC_029788.2:107983940-107988455 GCF_000816755.2 Arachis ipaensis
CTACCCACCTTATAAAAATTTTCGCCCTCGAAAATTGATGCAAAATGAAAGAAATTTCATAACAGTTCATCCTTGAACACATTTAAGGAAGAAGCAAAAATATCTCAAAATATAAACATATATATGGTTTTCAAATAGTTGGATGGTCGTATGCATAAGGATACAAAGGTAGGTGTGTGATTACAAAGAAAACGTTACAAGATAAGCTCAATGCACAAGGTCATATGATCTCAAAGCCTTACAAAAACTTGAGGTACCAAATAGGATGCAAATCAAGATAGGCGTTCAAAAGCAAAGATGACATGGTTCAAACATGTGATAGTAAAGCAAGGCGTCGAAGACTATAAAACATGATGGGGTTAAAATGACGTGCTCAACATCCGCACACTAATCTCACATCAACCTCAAAGCTTCAGCTTTCCAACTCCATCAAGCACTTTACAATCCTCATACTCGATCACAAACCTGACAACCGCAAACCCATTCGCAAAGAATAAAACACCCACAACTTATACGTTGCACACCTACCGCTTCAACTTCCGTATACACACATCACATCTTAAAGAACTAACGCATCGCGTTACTATGTCTACAAGTCGCACGTGATATCAAAACAATTCTCGAGTCTACTCAGAAGAATACGAGATCTTAGAAAGGAGAGACAATTGTCAAAGACAATACTCATAGATTTGAAAGAATATATCCAATTCCAGATAAACAAGGATGTTCAAGCAATGAAGTTTGCTAGACACAATTCAATTGACAACTTCAAAGATAACCCTTAGATCAAAGAAGTTCAATAGGATCAATAAGAAGAAAACCAGCGCATCAGTTTGAAACAAACTCAAGTTGAGTCGAGGAAGCATGAGGTTTACAGAAAAGAATATCTCAGACCCAAGATAAAGCTCACAGAACTCAAGAGCATAATTAAAATACTTCCGAATACATTGTCCTTAAAAGAATTGAAAGCGTGTAAAAATATCACTTCGTAGTCCGAAAGAGAAGTTAAACATTCTTCAAGAGAGTAACAAAAGCATAATCGTGACTTTGCTTTAATGCAAGTTCATGTTGAAGTAGATTTTGTAGAGTTCTAAAAACAAGGTGCACACGGGTTTGGCTAAAGGCTAAAATATTTCTTCAAATATTTTAGAGAGATAATTAGATGCACAACTTAACCAAAAGCAGTTCATAAAACTCGGGAGAGAAATCAAAGGCTTGTTCAAAAATTCTCAAGGTTCATATTCAAACAAGCGTGTATAACATTTATAGCAAGTACGAAAGAGGAAGTTAAACTCTTTTTAGAAAAGAAACTCAGAAGTAAAAATTTGCTTACAATTTGGTAAAGGAAATAAGTGATGCGTTACAAACGAACCGATTTCCACTAAAAAAAGGAAGCTCTCCAAGGCAAAGGAGAAGTGACTGAGCCATGTAGCGGCATCCCAAGCAGTGTTTCCGGTGGCCACAAGACTGCTCCTGGCGGCCAGAACCGTAACACGGTTTCTTCCTCCTTCGGCAGCAATAACAGTGGTGCTTTTCGGCCACCACAGGTTTCCGACAACAGTAACAGAAGCTCCAGCTAAGCACCGCAGAGCAGCAGTTTGGCAGCACCGTCGGCCAAGGTGCGGTGGTGGAGACGCCCTCAACCGCGGTGAAACGCGACGGCTGTGGAAGCTCGGCGGCGGCTGGCTCTGTGACGAGGATGACGGCGCAGTGACGGCGCGTCAGCAGTGATACGACAAGCTGGTCGGCAACGAGGAGAACGGCGAAGGCCCCACGCTCGGCGACGGTGACATTAGAAATCCTTATTATTTCACAACTACCAACTTTATAAGTTGAATATAGAAAATAATCCAATAACTGTAAAATTGGATAATAATCTCAATTTATTTCAAATTCAATCAACCAAAACTTGCTTTAAATTTCTTTAATAGAGAAATTTCTGAAATTAAAGCTACAGAAATACTGAATTTGAAATTAGCTAATGATAGCCCTTTTTCAAAGGTTTTGGGTCTTACAAAAGTCATAGATATTTATTATTTACCACTTTGAATCAATTTCAAAAGATTTATCAAAATGTACTTTTAGTAATATTTTTGCACTCTAAGGGTCCAAAAATGATTTTTGTAGCGTTTGTGTTGGTGTAGCTAGCAAATGTAACACCTTAACTTTTAGCACGTCATGATCGTACCAAAAGTAAGGAGTTACTAACCTGTTCTCCGTATTTACTATTTAATATTGAGCCTTTAGGTCGATATCGCGTTTCAGTTTATAAGAAAATACCAGAAAATTATTTTGTAGTAATTCAAATCACACAATTATTAATAATAATAAATGCTATACAAATGAATTCAATATAAAACTCAAATACAATACTTATCCCTCTAGATAAAATAAAACTTAAAGCAATAAGGGCGAGGGAACTCTATAAAAATAACAGGAATCACAAGTAAATCTACTAGTCGTCTGCATCTTCTAACTGAATCTTCGAACCTGTGTCACTGAAAGGGTGAAAGATTTTTGGGGTGAGAACAAACCACGCGTTCTCAGTAGGGAATGGGAATGCCGTAAAAGTAATGAATTTAATGCAAATAATTAACTTACTTAGTAAAACTATTTTGTTAACCCTTTGGAAATACTTTTATTTCTACTTTATATAAATAATTACTTTTCTTTAAATTTCTAAACTCAAAACAAATTTTAAACATAAAACTAGTCACATTTTCTGTCTCTCAGCCACATAGTTAATCCTCAGTCAAATGTCACCTCGTAATCACTTTAATCCACTCACAAACAAATAGTGCAAGCAAGAGATTCAATTCAATGTACAAGCAAGTCACAACAAGACAAACAATACAATCACAAAGTAATAAAACAAGCAAGCGCAATCAAATGTGGTATGCACAAACAACATGATGCATGTCTATCCCTAATGCAGGCCATGAGCTCATGTGTCGATTGCCTACCCGCTCCCAACATTATCCGGGCACAAGTCCCAGATATGGTTTTCCAGATGCATCAGTGTGCTTATAAGTCGTATGGCCAGGCCGCATCAGTGTGACTTTCCAAATCAATAAGCGTATATCTGGAAAACAGTTCTCAGTGTGTGGGCGTCCCCACTTTACATTTGGCACTAAGGCCCAAACAATGTCACATCTGCTCTCCTGTGGCAGACACTTCATTAATTAATATATTCTTTAAATCCTTACTCTCTGCTCTCCTGTGGCAGAAATTCCTTTTCTTAATAAACCGAGCTCAAATCTTTACTTAAAACAAAATCTCTCCTTAAAAGATTGGGTTTAAAACATTATATTTTCCTTAATAAATCAAACTTTAAAATAGAGTAAATCTTTTCTTAACTAAATATATTTTAAATAATTTAATTTTCCAAAACCAAATCTTTTAAAATAACTTTTCAAATAAAACCTCTGATTTTTATAAAATCTCGGCAGCACTTCCCCTAAAACTCGGGGTTAGCCACCCTTTTTTGGGTTCCAACTGAACCATTTTCAACCTCTTTTCAATCGAGAAATCAAATACATATTCATCATTCAGTCATTTCAAATAATCATAAATTATTTACAAATACCCACTAGACTTCCATGGCATTCATAGTTTAAAAACAGTTAATTTCAAAACAAAATCCCCTACCTCTGTATGAAATCAAAATCAACGAAAGTTCCGGAAGACTTTTTGACCGAGCTGCTGAAGAGGAAAGCGTCAGAAATCATCTGTGCCTCCTAGAACTCCAGTTGACCGAACTCAAGGGGCAGGAGAGCTACGTCACCGTCGACTTCCACCGATCAAAAGTAACGCCAATACGTAGAAGAGGAGAATACGAACACTTTTATCGGATTAGATTTTTTATTGGAGTTACGGATCGCAAGAAATCGAAACCAAAAATTTTACGGTGCTATGGTTCCTCTCGTTCTCTCTCACGGTTTTCTTTCTCTCTCCGTGTTTTCTTTCCTTTTCTTTCTTAACGCTGAAAGGGAGAAATGAGATGCTGAAGATGATGATTAATGAAAATTAGGAAGCTTAGGTGTCGTTAGATTATACATATATAAACAAATATGTGTCATGAAAGGAATATCATTGGTTTTATAATATAGATGCATGCATGCATAAGCCATGTGTTGGCTTTTCTTAACTTTACTTTCTTAATGGCTTCGGTCATTAATATAATATAGAGTAAAGTGTTGTTTTTGTCTTTAATATTTGGGATAAATTTTAAAATTATTCTTAATGTTTCAATCGTTCTATTTAAGTTCCTAACGTTTTAAAATTGACTCAATATTATCCTGTCATTAAGGATCCATTAACAAAATTGACGACAGGACAAAATTGAGATGATTTTAAAACGTTAAGGACTTAAATAGGACGAAAACATTAGGGACAAAAACGATACATAAAAATAAATTTTAATTTTATTTTATTTTTTAATAATATTAATTTTTTACTGTACATAGTATTCAATTATTTTTTAATTACATCTAAATAAATTACACTTAATCACAT
>NC_029788.2:107989071-107997460 GCF_000816755.2 Arachis ipaensis
TCTTCCTTCAATGGCTTCGGCCAATCTTTTCTTCTTTTTTTTTTAAACTTTAATAATAATAATAATAACAATAATAATAATAATAATAATAATAATAATAATAATAATAACTAATTTAAATTTTATTTTATTAAATTAATTTTCGAAAACTTGGGGTCTTACATCCTACCCCACTTATAAAAATTTTCGTCCTCGAAAATTGATATAAGATAGAAAAGGTTTGCACCAACTTTATTTTCAAAACGTCAAAAAAAGAAAGAAAAAGGTTTGGCATGTCCAGTTTATGTGAAGGAAATCATATCTTATAAATGACAAGATATGGTCGGGAGTTATTCAAAATATATCTCAAGAAAGAAGTTCGAAACAAAATTTCTCTGCAAGCAAGTAAGGAAGAGATGACTTCAAACTACTTTAGCACGAATAAGGAGTATACGTTTTCCTAAAACTTTACTTCTAACGTTCTCAAACCCCATGATTCACGTTACCTATTACTTCTATCTCGTCTATGATAATCCATTAGTGTTTTCATATACATGAATCATTAGTATTAAGTTGGCCAGACCTAATACCATGAGAGATACAACAGTTGACTAACAGAATTAATCAATAGACAATCATGCATTTGAAATTCAAACTCTTGTCAGTGGGACAAGTCCTACTGCATGACAGACACTCAGAGTATGCAGTAAAGCATAGCCAGTCCATTCCCAAGGCTCTAACGGAAACGAACTGCTCTGATACCATAATGTAACACCCTAACTTTTAGCACGTCATGATCGTACCAAAAGTAAGGAGTTACTAACCTGTTCTCCTTATTTACTATTTAATATTGAGCCTTTAGGTCGATATCGCGTTTCAGTTTATAAGAAAATACCATAAAATTATTTTGTAGTAATTCAAATCACACAATTATTAATAATAATAAATGCTATACAAATGAATTCAATATAAAACTCAAATACAATACCTATCCCTCTAGATAAAATAAAACTTAAAGCAACAAGGGCGAGGGAACTCTATAAAAATAACAGGAATCACAAGTAAATCTACTAGTCGTCTGCATCTTCTAACTGAATCTTCGAACCTGTGTCACTGAAAGGGTGGAAGATTTTTGGGCTGAGAACAAACCACACGTTCTCAGTAGGGAATGGGAATGCCGTAAAAGTAATGAATTTAATGCAAATAATTAACTTAGTAAAACTATTTTGTTAACCCTTTGGAAATACTTTTATTTCTACTTTAGATAAATAATTACTTTTCTTTAAATTTCTAAACTCAAAACAAATTTTAAACATAAAACTAGTCACATTTTCTGTCTCTCAGCCACATAGTTAATCCTCAGTCAAATGTCAACTCGTAATCACTTTAATCCACTCACAAACAAATAGTGCAAGCAAGAGATTCAATTCAATGTACAAGCAAGTCACAACAAGACAAACAATACAATCACAAAGTAATAAAACAAGCAAGCGCAATCAAATGTAGTATGCACAAACAACATGATCCATGTCTATCCCTAACGCAGGCCATGAACTCATGTGTCGGTTGCCTACCCGCTCCCGACATTACCCGGGCACAAGTCCCAGATATGGTTTTCCAGATGCATCAGTGGGCTTATAAGTCGTACAGCCAGGCCGCATCAGTGTGACTTTAAGTCGTACGGCTAGGCCGCATCAGTGTGACTTTCCAAATCAATAAGCGTACATCTGGAAAACAGTTCTCAGTGTGTGGGCGTCCCCACTTTACATTTGGTACTAAGGCCCAAACAATGTCACATCTGCTCTCCTGTGGCAGACACTTCATTAATTAATATATTCTTTAAATCCTTACTCTCTGCTCTCCTGTGGCAGAAATTCCTTTTCTTAATAAACCGAGCTCAAATCTTTACTTAAAACAAAATCTCTCCTTAAAAGATTGGGTTTAAAACATTATATTTTCCATAATAAATCAAACTTTAAAATAGAGTAAATCTTTTCTTAACTAAATATATTTTAAATAATTTAATTTTCCAAAACCAAATCTTTTAAAATAACTTTTCAAATAAAACCTCAGATTTTTATAAAATCTCGGCAGCACTTCCCCTAAAACTCGGGGTTAGCCATCCTTTTTCGGGTTCCAACTGAACCATTTTCAACCTCTTTTCAATCGAGAAATCAAATACATATTCATCATTCAGTCATTTCAAATAATCATAAATTATTTACAAATACCCACTAGACTTCCATGGCATTCATAGTTTAAAAACAGTTAATTTCAAAACAAAATCCCCTACCTCCGTATGAAATCAAAATCAACGAAAGTTCCGGAAGACTTTCTGACCGAGCTGCTGAAGAGGAAAGCGTCAGAAATTATCTGTGCCTCCTAGAACTCCAGTTGACCGAACTCAAGGGGCAGGAGAGCTACGTCACCGTCGACTTCCACCGATCAAAAGTAACGCCAATACGTAGAAGAGGAGAATACGAACACTTTTATCGGATTAGATTTTTTATTGGAGTTACGAATCGCAAGAAATCGAAACCAAAAGTTTTACGGTGCTATGGTTCCTCTCGTTCTCTCTCACGGTTTTCTTTCTCTCTCCGTGTTTTCTTTCCTTTTCTTTCTTAAAGCTGAAAGGGAGAAATGAGATGCTGAAGATGATGATTAATGAAAATTAGGAAGCTTAGGTGTCGTTAGATTATACATATATAAACAAATATGTGTCATGAAAGGAATATCATTGGTTTTATAATATAGATGCATGCATGCATAAGCCATGTGTTGGCTTTTCTTACTTTTCTTATCTTAATGGCTTCGGTCATTAATATAATATAGATTTAAAACCTTGACAATATAATTAAAATATTTTTTTTGTATATGTCGTTAAACAATCATTTAAAACTCAACTTTCATACAATTAGCTCTAGATGATATTCATAGTTGAAAAAGTTCATTTAATTAGTGTAATTATTATGAAAAAAAATAAAGCTAATTTTAAAAGAAAAAATATAAATGGATAGATAATATTCTTTCGAGTCGATTTCTAAGAAAGAACATTAATCTTATTTAAATTTGAAACTTGATCATTATAATGAACATCTAATATGTGTAAACCCCGGTTAAATTAGTAGATAATTAGTCAATAAATTAGTTTTTAATAAGGAGGATTAGAAATGTGAATATTATATTAAATTAGGATAGAGCTCATCGAAACGAGAATTTTGACACTAATTTAAAAAAAAGGGTCCAAAATTGGACCGAAAGGACCGAACCAGTTGAACCGGACCCAAACCGGGCTGTCGGCTCAACCGGACCAGCCCTGAACCCAAGCCCTTCGTCCCCTTCATTCCAACAGAAATGAAGCTTTCAGCTTCCAGGGGAGGGAAGAACGAGAAATATCCCGTAACCCTTACGTTAATTTCCAACTCCCGTAACTTCTTCGTCCGAGCTCCGATTGCCGCACCGTTTGTGGCCACGCGTTCATCGCGTCGAGCTCTACGTTTCTACCGGAACAATTTCATAGGTAACTCATTATTTTACACTCAGCCTTCATTTCCCCCAATATTCAAGTTTGTTGAATTTCTTTTATTTTTGATGTTTTAGGATCCAATTAGCTTAAGAAAAACGTTCACTCTTGCTTATGTGAGGCTTGGGTAAGGTGAGGATACGATAGTTCTATTTTATTTTCATTGAATTTGAGCTTTGAGTATTAAATTGGATATATATGTGTTATGAATGTGTATTAGGTTGTGAATAAATAATTGGAGCTTGAAATTGTGAATACTGGAACTTGGAGGAAGCGGATTGGTTGAGTTTAGAAAGGTTGCCTTAGTTTTGAATAAATAGCTTTGGTCGTTACGTGGAAATCGGCCAAGGTATGGTTTAGGTTTCTTGCATTTAATATATAATGTTCTATGAAAACTTAGGCTAGACGACCATAGGATAAGTTGGAACGCAGGTGTATGTTTAATGTTTAGTAATTTGTCGATGAATATATTTGGTTGAAGTTTATTGGATAATTAGTTATTAATTTTGAATGGTAAATGTTGTTATGTTAATTTGGAGAGAATTATGGTTGAATGTTACTGTTGATGAACATGGTTGGTTTAGTGCTTGTTGATTAACTAATGATTTGGTGAATTATTGATTTGAGGTATAACTATTGTTGAGATTGTTGTGATAATGAGGTATTTTGTGTTAAAAGCCTAGGATTTGTGAACTATGATTCTTAGTTGAATTTTGGTTGTTGGATTTGAATATTGTATGAGTTTAATTGTTGATCTGAGGTAGATTTATTGTGGTGATTGTTATGATGATGAGGAAGGGTATGTTGAATTGAAAAAAAAATGCAGGTTTGGACCCGAAAAGAGTGGCAAAGTCCGAGTTTTAGAGGAGATGCTGCCGAAATTTTATAAAAATTAGAGATTTTGTTTATATGATTATCTAAAAAGATTTAGATTCAAAGGTTATATGGTTTGATTTAGAGTTATTAAGAAAATGAGCATGTTTTAAGTTTGATTCATTTAGAAAAGAATGAATTATGTTTTGAATTGGAACTATTGATGGACGGAATGGGAGGTGTGATAATGAAGGATAAGGATTGAATATGATTGACGTATAATGATAAATGAGATGCGATTGAGAATGATGTGGATGTTGATGAATTATAATTGAATTATTTATATGGCTTATGAATTTGAATAATCTGAGATACGAGATTCCCTGGATAAAGTGCCGTGGCTTGCCACCACGTGTACCAGGTTGAAAACTCGATACTTTGTTGACCCTACGACGTAAGTGTGACCGGGCACTATATAAATTCCCGGGAATGTTACCCCCATTGAGCAATATTGATTACTTGAGAAAAAGCTATGCATAGACTCTTGAGGATGCACGTCGGAGGACAGTCTAAGGACAATTCAGACTTGTCGGGTTGGCTGGATAACCGACAGATGAGCCTCATCAACCATAGAACAGGTATGCATCATATGCATATTACTTGAATTATTTGCTTGTGCTTTAATTGGGTATGCCTATATGTACTTGCCATGCTAAATGTGTATTTGTTACCTATAATAACTATAACCTTCCTGTGTTTGCCTTATCTGTCTATTTGTCTGTGAAAATGCATGAAGGAGTTGGAGGTATGGACGAATGACAGTATGGGACTTAGATTTAAGGTTAAGTTAAGTTAAGATTAACTATTTTTAGAAAACCACCTTTTATGGCTTCTATTTAATACTTTAAGCTCTATAATCTGAGTGTCGGCATTCTAGGATTGCCTCTGGCATTTCTAGGACCTTATATATTATGTGTGTGGCACCTCTACCATATTGAGAACCTCTAGTTCTCATTCCATACTATGTTGTTGTTTTTCATATGCAGGTCGAGAGGCATCTCGTTAGGCGTCTGGACTCTTGAAGCGGAGTGGTTACAGGGTTATTTTGTTATGCTATGATGTATATATATGTACTTAGTTTTTTCTCTGCATAACTTGTTCTTTTGATCCTCCTAGAGGTTTATGGAGAGGCAGGATTGTGTATATGTACTTTTGGGTTTTGGATATGTATGTATATATGTGTAAATATTCTCCAGCCAGTCTTGACTTCGCAGGCTGAGTTAGGAGCTTGTTATTTTGTATCTTTGGCACTCTATTCCTACTTCTGTTATCATATGTTCTATAGTTATGGTTTCCTTAGCACGCAAGTTAACTCGTTCCTTGAGCGTTGCGCTTTTATTTCGCGATTTTTGTTTCCTCTATTCTTCAAGGCTCCTAGCATATTATAATTCTTCTGCTATTATATGTACTCATTTTATTTTAGAGGTCGTAATACCACACCACCTCTGTTTTACGACTTAAGCGTAAAGCTTAGTGTGGTAGGGTGTTACAATATGAAGTTCTCAAATTGGCTATCAAGTGTCGAAAGTTGAATAAAAAATTATTGTGGGATCAAATTTAATAATTTAGTGAGGACAAATAAATATTATTATTATATACTACTCAATAAAATTCTAAATTATAGTAAGGGCGCTTGCCCCCACACCTTAAAGAGTGCATCCGTCCCTGAATGGTGCATTTGTTGAATACGACAATAATCTAATTATAATGTATACTTGGTGGTTATAGTCTTTAGTTGAGATGGTGGGTGGTGGTAGTGGAGAGGATCGGAGGAGGGGAGGCAGTGATAATTAAGGAAGGTGTTGGTGGTGGACTGGTGGTGAGTGAGGGTTGTGAAAGTTTGGAATTTAGAAAAGAAGATAAAAGGTGGGGGTAATTTAAGAATTTTATTAAAAAGTTAACAAAAAATTAAAGTTTTGGTACTTTTGTCACATGGAACCCATCTTTCATGGATACGACGATAGTTTCTTTGTTTAATGGGTACTTATATTAACGCACGCAAAGTTCATGGTACCAATGGTAGTTTATTCAAAACAAAAAACACATACTTCATCATATTCATCACAATATAATGATCCTAATAATATAATATGTAAAGTAAGTTTTTTGTCCTAAATATTTTTAAATATTGTAAAATTATCTCTTTTTTTAATAATTTTATCCTCAATATTTAAAATAAATTTTATTTTTATTATTTAAATCTTTTTTTATATTCCAATTTTATCGTTTTTTTTCCTCACCTTTTATTTACTACAAAAATTTGGTTGAAACCATCGGATTTATGTTGAATTTACAGTCAAACAACATCTCTAAGTAAAAGCTTGGCGAAAAATTGTTACTGTCAGATTAATTTGACATAAGTGTGATCAAGATTGACGAAATTATTTAATAAGTACGGCAGATTAAATCTAACGGTAATTATCATCGAATATTTCTGTAATGATTCTGACGATAAATTATTGGATAGTTTTAATTTTAAAAATTAAAATAATTATTTACGTTCAAAATTTTTTCGCTGTAAATCCAAAAGTTAGTACTTAGATTATTGAAAAATTAATTTTCAATCAAATATACACAAACCTCTACAACCTGCTTTCCTAATGAATATTTTCACAATCAATATTTATTCTCCATTAAACATAATCAAAACTAAATATTATTTTTAATTAAAACAAAAAATAAAAATGTTAATTATTTTGTATGTCAAATTAAATGTTAGAAATAAAAAATGTTAAATAACAAAGTACTAAATGAAATAAAAAAAATACCGACTAACAGAGTATAAAAAGAAATCCTGACTACAGATCCTCATAATTATCGTCATCGCCCTCTTTGTCGTCTCTCTCCTCCTACATCGACGGCAGTGCAATGTAGAATGACCCAGCAACCCATTTGAGGATATCGTTCGATTTGACACTCCAAGATTCCCAATTTCGTTCTTGATGGTAGGAATGATATCAATGTCTCCCACACTTATCCATCAAAATCGTCCACACATCGGTTGGAGAGGAAAGCAAAATATCTTATAAGAATGTGGATACTTCTCTCTTGTGTACGTGTTTCAATGGATGAAAGTGAAAGATTTCTTCTATCTCAGAATGCTAAAGCAGATAATATCTACAAACGGGTGGGCTAGACTATTCCATATTTTGAGAAAACCTTTAGGGTACAAATATAAAACACTGACATGGATACGAGATACGACACGACACGAGATACGCTGATCACACACGAATTTTAAAATATTATAAAACACGTGGTCACACATACATATAAAATATAAAGTATTTTTTAGATAAATCATAATGATATTTTGATATTTTATTGATACCAGAATATAAATTAATTTTTAATTATTTTTAACATCTTATTTTAATTATATCAAATATTTAAAATATTTTTGTTTTAATAAATAATATATATCTAAATGTATTTCAAGAATATATGTTAAGAATAAGAATGGACACGCTGACACGTGATGGTATTTAGGTATGTCCAAGTATGTTCGGAGAAGAATTCTTTATTTTTTTTCTTAAGACACGATTGGACATACTGACATAGCAGACATGCATGTCGGACAAGTGTCGGTGAATGTCATGTCCGAAATGTGTCCGACACGCGGACACGACAATTCAGCAAAATGTCCATACTTCATAGTTTTTGACAAATTAAACTACATGGATTGGATCGAATTTTGTATTCACTTCTCAAAACTAAACCAATTGAAAAAATGTGATATAATATTCTTACTTTATTATTAAAGTTCGGAGAAGTATTTTTTTTCTTAAGACACGATTGGACATACTGACATAGCAGACATGCATGTCGGACAAGTGTCGGTGAATGTCATGTCCGAAATGTGTCCGACACGCGGACACGACAATTCAGCAAAATGTCCATACTCCATACTTCATAGTTTTTTAAACTACATGGATTGGATCGAATTTTGTATTCACTTCTCAAAACTAAACCAATTGAAAAAATGTGATATAATATTCTTACTTTATTATTAAA
>NC_029788.2:108028368-108030208 GCF_000816755.2 Arachis ipaensis
ATTAAAGCATAAATTTAATATAATTAAATTTATAGAATAAAATCACAAAATAAAAAAGATAATAATAGAAAAATGAATTTGAATATTCAATAGGAGTAATATATATATTTTTTTCATTGGATCCTTTTTAGTGGATCGTAGAGAAGCGGCCATAAACTGGATAGTCTTGACCAATTTGAAAGATCATTTAATGTAGTTGAAATAACTGAAACCCTTCTTATTGGATGGCCGTGATACTTCCCAAAAATCGAAATTCTTGATCAATGGAAGATATTGGCAGAATCTTTTGAGTCTTCCAATGTATCATTTCTGAGTCTAATGGAACACAGGTACACTGGAATAAGCCATATTTAACAAGAATTTTTTTAATTTTATATTAAAAAAAATAACTATTTCCCAAAAAGAAAATACCACTTATTACGGTATACTCTCATGTACTCTGGAGACAATGATAATGGTTACCATTGTTAACTTTCTAAACTCAATCTGATATATTTAAAGTGAGGCGAACTTGCCCAAATGCCAAAAAAATCATATTTAAAAAATTAAAGTTCAAAAGTCATGTTTGAGGAAATAATAATTTTTTTATTTTATTTTAGTGAAAAAACCATTATTATTTGATAAATATTTTGTGAATATAAAATAAGAATTGTTTTACTAACTTAAAAAGTTATTCCTACTTTTAATAATAAAATCTTAAGTTTTTTTTAAACTGAATAAATCAAACCAATCCAAATTACAATAATTTGGATTGGATTGGATCGGATTTAAAAATAAAATCAAATTGATCCATCCAAATGCAACAAATTATATATTTCGGATCATATTATTTTTCTTTTAAAACCTATCTAAACACCCCTTGGTGAACAACTTATGATTTTTGGTACATGATTACTTCCTAATTATTCTATTCATTGGCCCACTTTTTTTATTCTAATTAAAAAAAAAGTCTTATAATTATTGATATTGTTCAAGTGGATTAAATTTTCATGCAGTGTCTCTCCCGGGCTATGGATTATTAGAAACAAAGCGCACTGTATGAAACAAATGGTACAAAACATTGGAGTTCAATTCCTGGCCAGCAGTAAATTTAAAGGAAGAAAGCTATAGAATAGCGTGACTACTACTAAAGAAGATCAATGAGTGAAGTGGAATTTTTAGGTGGGTAATTAAGTCTGTAAGTGTGCACATTATGAAGTATCCAAGACTTTAATGTTGGGAGGGTTAATGAGTTCAACGTGAGGAACTTAGGTGGTACTTGACTTTAGTTAATAAGAGCATATCGGTGAACTGGCAACAAGGAAATATATATGGAATACCAAATAACATGAAAGAAGGGTGTTCAATCTTGATAATCACAGTAGAGACATGGATTGGCTTTGATTGTAATTGCTACCAGGAGGTGGTTGTTTGTTTTGTGGTAGTTGTTTTGTTTTGACAATGTCTTTTTGCATGTTTGTTTTTGTTAAGGATCTGTTATAAATATTTTGTGAGAGGTTATTTATTTTTTAATAGCAATGCCGAAAGAAAATGTTTAACTAATTATGGGATATTTTAGTCTCATCTTCTCTTTTTGGGTCGAGTATGTTAACAATCTAAAAAAATGGATTTGAAAGATGGAAAATTGACTTGTAAAATGTGGTTCTGATTTTAGGAACGGAAATGCCAATAATAGCCTTTGGAAATAGGAGCTTTGCCCGGCAAAACCCCATACTTCGAGTTTCTTTCTTCCAGCACTTTCTTTCTCCACCTAGGAGTCATTTTGTCAGTATCTGGGGTTACTATTGTAACACCCTACCACACAGAATTTTACACCTAGGATGTAAAACAGAGCTGAGGA
>NC_029788.2:108030343-108042986 GCF_000816755.2 Arachis ipaensis
TTATATCTAGGAGCCTTTTGAAGGAAAATTAAACAAAAGCATTAAATAGAAAAAGCACATCACTCGCATAAGCAATATACGTAAACCGGATGGGATAAGAGTAAAGCGAAACATAAATACATAAGAGAAGAGTTTCAAGATACAGATAACAACGCTCTTGACTCGGCTCACGAAGTTTAAACTGGTCAGAGCATACATATATACATATATAAAAAATAAACCCGGAATGCCCAACATACAGCTTATAGAAACTGTTTCTCCAAATCAACGTCTAAGAGGGACAAACATAACATACATATACAGTGAAGATATAAGAGTATCTATATATACATCACAAACTAAAATAAAGTCCCAAAACAAAAAAGTCCTTCGCTTTCAGAAGCTCCCAGTATGCCTCAGCGAGGTGTCTCACATTCTGCATCTGAAAACCACAAAATATGTATGGGGTGAGAACTATAGGTTCTCAGCATGGTAACAGTGCCCACATAACTAACATATAAGGTCCCGAAAAAGCCAGAAACAATCCTAGAACTTTCGACAATAGATCCAAACTTAAAACTAACATTGGAAACCATAAACAAGGTGAGGTATCTAAGGATTATGGATTCTATCTCAATTTCTAACTTAACCCATAAGTTCATTGCCTTTCCTCCAATCCTCCGAAACACCGATGCACAGACAAACAATGCATACAAAGAAAACACAAGTAGTTAACAGTTACAACAAATAAAATAGATAGCAGTTAAGCATGAATATCAATTACGCAAACTCAAGATTGCAAAACCAAACAAGTCACTCAAATGCATATGATGCATGCCTTTCCTATTGGCCATGAGCTCATGTGTTAGTTACTTTGCCAGAACCCAACTCACGCGGTAGCTAACTCAGATATTTTCTCTCTGATATGCCTCCACACTCTTGGGATATAGTGCCCGCCACACTCATGGGATATAGTGCACGTCGCATTACCCGGGATAAAGTGTTCCCACACTCTTGGGATATAGTGCCCGCCACACTCTCGGGATATAGTGCCCGTCACTCATGGGATATAGTGCCCATCATAGTTCTCAAGGTAAGATGCTCCCACACTCTTGGGATATAGCGCCTGCCACGCTCTCGGGATATAGTACACGTCACACTCATGGGATATAGGTCCCGATACACCTTACAACAGAGAGAAAACTCAAACATACTCATCATCAACAATCTCAATCAGTCCTCAATTATCACATTCATTCATATTCATTCATATTCATTCATTCAATAACATTATGGGCAAAATTTATCAATTATATAACACTTCTCAATCAAAATTCATCATATTTCAAGCTTACTTCTCCTCCAAGTTACTACCCTTCCTAGCTTCACCTCATCACTAAGCATACAACTAAGGTTTAGGGGCTAAAAGAGTAAAAATAGAGGTTTAGAGTTCGAAATTAGGTTTTAAAACATAAAATTCACTTTGTTGAAAATAGGGGTCACACATACGCGTGGGTGCGTTTTTTCTTGCTCGTGTACATGAGACACCAAACCCGAAAGGAATGGCCGCGTCACGTGTAGGTGGTCGCGTACGCAAATTCTGTAGGGTGGCAAATTAGCTAAGTGCTATAGAATTTCAACTTTACACACTAAACTTCCAATGCGCATAACTTTGTTTTAAAATATTTTTCATCCATTCTTCAAACAGTATAAACCTTTCAGACCAAATTTTCTTTTAAGACAAGTTTGATAAAATTCAGAAGTCCGAAGGCCAAATTATGCTCCGTCAAAGTTGGTAAAAAATAAGAGATTTCATTGGAAATGTCAAAACTCGACTTTCCAAACTTTTAAATCCCAACCCCTATTAAAACTTACCAAATGTGCCTCCAACCAGGTTCTACCTTCATCAACACCCCTCATCTTCTTCATACAAAATAATTTACAATTACAATTCCATTTTAACACCATAATCCATAACCAAAGCAACATTACACAAAATCATGAACAACATGCATATGCACTTCATCAATATCTATAAAATTTACATTATTTCACCAACAACAACCTTAATTAGACAAACCTCATAAATACCAACCAATCCTAAATCATCAACAACATCCACATCTTAAAATTTTATCATTACCATTTATCGATCTCATATACCAAGTTAGACATATCATTAATATTAGCATCAATCACAACCTCAAAATCACTAACTAACATACATATTAATCAATCTCAACCATCAACAACATCAATAATTCAATTCCTATCTTACGGTCAACTGACCTAAGTTTTCACAACACATTATATTTTAGTTACGGAAAACCGAAATCATACCTTGGCTGATTCCCCGATAAACCTGGAACACCTCACTTATATATCTGATGAGCGGATAATTTATACGCTTTTTGGCATTATTTTTACATAGTTTTTAGTATGATTTAGTAAGTTTTTAATATATTTTTATTAGTTTTTAAATAAAAATCACATTTCTGGACTTTACTATGAGTTTGTGTGCTTTTCTGTGATTTCAGGTAATTTCTGGCTGAAATTGAGGGACTTGAGCGAAAATCAGATTCAGAGGTTGAAGAAGGACTGTAGATGCTGTTGGATTCTGACCTCCCTGCACTCAAAGTGGATTTTCTGGAGCTACAGAAGTCCAAATGGAGCGCTCTCAATTGCGTTGGAAAGTAGACATCTAGGGCTTTCCATCAATATATAATAGTTCATACTTTTTCCGAGTTTAGATGACGCAAACTGGCGTTCAACGCCAGCTCTCTGCCCTATTCTGAAGTTAAACGCCAGAAACAGGTTGCAAAGCAGAGTTAAACGCCAAAAACAGGTTACAAACTGGCGTTTAACTCCAAGGAAGACCTCTACACATGAAAGCTTCAATGCTCAGCCCAAGCACACACCAAGTGGGCCCAGAAGTGGATTTCTGCATCATTTACTCAATTCTGTAACCCTAGTAACTAGTTTAGTATAAATAGAACTTTTTACTATTGTATTTACATCTTTTGTTCATCTTTTGTTCATCTTGGGATCTATCCTTTGATCACGTTTAGGGGGCTGGCCATTCGGCCATGCCTGGACCTTCATCACTTATGTATTTTCAACGGTAGAGTTTCTACACACCATAGATTAAGGTGTGGAGCTCTGCTGTTCCTCATGAATTAATGCAAAGTACTATTGTTTTTCTATTCAATTCAAGCCTATTTCTTCTCTAAGATATCCATTCGCACCCAAGAACATGATGAATGTGATGATTATGTGACGCTCATCACCATTCTCACTTATGAACGCGTGCCTGACAAACACTTCCATTCTACATGCAAACAAGCTTGAATGCATATCTCTTAGCCTCCTAATTCACGATCAAAGTCTTCGTGGTATAGGCTAGAATTATTGGCGGCCATTCTTGAGATCCGGAAAGTCTAAACCTTGTCTGTGGTATTCCGAGTAGGATCTTGGAAGGGATGGCTGTGACGAGCTTCAAACTCGCGAGTGCTGGGCGTAGTGACAGACGCAAAAGGATTACTGAATCCTATTCCAATATGATCAAGAACCGACAGATGATTAGCCGTGCGGTGACAGCACATTTTGGACCATTTTCACTGAGAGGACGAGAAGTAGCCACTGACAATGGTGATGCCCTGCATAAAGCTTGCCATGGAAAGGAGTATGAAGGATTGGATGAAAGCAGTAGGAAAGCGGAGATTCAGAAGGAACAAAGCAACTCCATACGCTTATCTGAAATTCTCACCAATGAATTACATAAGTATCTCTATCTTTATTTTATATTTTATTTATCTTTTAATTATCAAAACTCTATAACCATTTGAATCTGCCTAAATGAGATTTACAAGGTGACCATAGCTTGCTTCAAGCCAACAATCTCCGTGGGATCGACCCTTACTCACGTAAGGTTTATTACTTGGACAACCCAGTGCACTTGCTGGTTAGTTGTGCGAAGTTGTGACAAAGAATTGAGATTACGATTGTGCATACCAAGTTTTTGGCGCCATTGAGATCACAATTTCGTGCACCAATATTACACTTCAAGCTTGAAATTCCCAGCTCCTTACCAAGCAAAACCCTGCCTTCAATGTTAGCCCTCTAGCTTCCAATTTCTCAAACTAGCTCCATCCAACAATCAATTTCAATCTATTATCATAATTACCACCAAAATCAATATAAGGCTCACTTATTCAACATTTATATCAAGGGTTTAAGGGTGCTTACCTTGCCCACAGCTCAAGCGAGCTAAATCTGACAAAACCCGCAAGCTAATTCGAATCTAAACACCGAAATTAAACAAAATTCAACATAGATACTCATTGAATTTCGAAATTTGGGGAGGAGAGAATTGAAACTGAGAAGTGAATTCCATACCTAATTAAGGACTGGCTTTGTAGAGCTTGAGGCTATGGTCGCGTGGCCACAAATAGTGCGGCAATCAGAGCTCCGAATTGAAAGTTATATGAGATTTAGTGAAAGGTTAGGGTTTGGAACTTACCCTCTTCTTCCCTCTTGTGTTTCTGCGTTCTTCACATGCATAGGAAAGAAAATGAGCTGAAGCTCATTGTATAAGTAAGTTGGGTTGAGTCTTTGGATCCAGTTCAGACTCGGTTCGATCGATTTGGTCCGTTCGACCCAATCTTAGGCTAAATTCTTTAAAATTAGTGTCAAAATTCTTATTTTAATTAGCTTTATCTCATTAAACTATAAAATTTCATTTTCTTATTTTAATTATTCGCTAATTACGCATGGTTTATAACTATCCCAAGATACTCGCAATGTAAAAAAATATTTTACGTACATTCAATTATATATTGCAACATCAACATAAAATAATTATTTCTCACACTTATCACGTGAATAGTAAATTAATACTCTAAAATTGGATATTATTGAATAATTATATAGAATAATATTTTACTATATCAATGCATTGAAATTAAAATGTGTAATTTTTATAATATCTTCTAACTAGAGGACAAGGCTTGTTCAATTTTGTGCAGACCAAGAATATAGCTACGGTGCTATGTACGTATGACCTAAGTTCCTACATCAAATTATAAGATATACTAATTTCATTTTGTTTGAAAATTATTTTATTTTATTTTTTTCATGCAAAGGAAGTAATATATGATGGGTAGATCAATGGAGAATGTTGGATCTGAGTTCGAAGATTTTGAGACAGTGGTGAGTGATATTATTTTACTTCAAGATCCTAAAAAAGATTCAAGCATGATGATTTGATGAAAAGAGGAAAACAACATATCTTTTCGCTACGACTGCAAATTTCAATTTTTAAGGATTGTCCGCAAAGATTGTGTTGCAAAATCCCTTATAGAATTAAATAAAATGTGTGTTAGTCTTTCCTTTGTTAATATGTAATACCAATATATCTCAACTCTAAAGCTATAAATAAAAGTCAAGTCATATAGATACATTCTTGTAGTATGTATTAAAGTTAACAAAAATAATACAAATATACAGTCAATTTATTCTAAAATATTATAGATACATTCTTTTTTTAATGAAATGATTGGATTTGAAATTTATTCTAAATTTTTTTAAGGAAAAGTATAGGTAACCAACAACATTTTTGAACAATGTGTAAACAATGTGAATTAATAGGATTAAAAGAGTAAATTTAATTAGTAGCATTAAATTAGGGTGTAGTGTATTTTTATTTGATTGGTGGTTGTTCATGTTGATCAAGATAGTCATTGTTTACCTAGCACTCCCCTTTTTTTAATTGTTCTTTCATATAGATACATTCTTTGTATGAGAAATGCATGTAGATATTAAAAAAAAAATCTTTGCCTAAATCATAAAAAGTTTCTTTTTCCATTCATGAACTATATGTTCATCATCGGCTAATCAAAGATGCTTTCCAAGTTTATCTGAATAGTTAAAATAAATTTTAATTTTATCTTTTATTATTTAAATTTATTTTTAGACATTTACTTGTTTTTATTCCTTCTTTCCAATGCCATCACTGGTACCGCTACTACCACCATCACCATATTTATCTTAATAATCAAAAGATAAATTTTATTGGAAGAAAGAGATGGATCTAGTTTGGCTTGAGAAAGTGAATCGCAAGAACTCCTTCAGCTGCAAGACATCTTGAATTCAAAAGACAAGCATAATTTATATGTACATTGCCCCATCTATTCTAGTTTATCATGAAAGTAACAAGAAACTTTTTGTATACAAATAATATGTTGTGTATAGCAAACAAACTTAAAAGAAAATGTAATTACCTCCTCAAGAATAATAATAAAAAGTTTTGGTATTTTATTGACTTGATTTGATATTGTTATGGTTGTTATCACCACCTGTGCATATGAAATTGAAAAACCATCGAAATTAAGTAACAATTTTTGGCATGGCATTAACAAGAGAAGGAGCCATTATTAGCCTTAAAGCTATTTAGAGAATACATAAGATTAACAAATTATATGATGTCTCAAAGTTTTTCAATCATTCTATTTATAATTGGTTTACAGAATAAAAGTTGACAATATTCATGGCAAATATAGAAGGACAATAAACAAAATTTTATAATAAATTTTCAAGTCAAAATGCATTAAATGAGAAGGTTTTCTTTATTATGGGGCACGGACTTTTATAAAATTTATTGTAAAAAATGAACAAGTTGAATAATAGTAATTAATGTCCTGTTTTATACTAAATTCCACTCTTTATATTGTATAGGTTTAGTTGTTCTGTTAGTTTTTTAAGTTTTATTAAATTTTTAATTAGGTTTTTATATTTTTTAATTAGGTTTTTACACTGCTGTTAGTTTTATAATTAGGTCTTTCATAATGTAAAAAATAATAGAATTAGCTGAATATTTCTTTGTAAAGTGAAGATATTCATAATTAAAAACCTAACTAGATCTTTATCTACTTGTATCTTGGGAGAAATATTTTATTAATTTTAACGTTTTTTTATATGAAAATGATCTAATTACAAAATTAAAAGTAGTATAGAGACTCAATTGAAAAAAAATATACATAGGGACCTAATTAAAAATTTAATGAAACTATAGGGACCAAAAGAATAATCAAACCTATTGTATATTAGTATTATTGCATTCTATCCATCATGAAAAAAATAGTATCTTTTTTCTGGTTTACAAGCTTGGCTTGTTTAGGTGAGCTTTTGAGAGAAAAAAAAATGTTGAGTTGTTTTTTTTTTTAAATAAAAATAATTTTATGTTTGGATATTTCATGCAAAAATACATTTTTATTTATCAATTATGTTTAGACACAATAATATAAAAGTACTTTTTGTTTATTTATTATGTAGAATAAATCTTTTTTAAAAAATATCTTTTTAAAAATATGTAAATTGTGCTTGTTTGGGTGTCATTAAATAGATAAAAAGAAAAATTTTTCTTAAAAAAAGATTTATTTTTTTAAGGTGTTTGGTAAATTTTTAATAGTAAAAGTAAAAGTTCTAAAAAAAATATCTTTTTTGAAAAATTACAATTTATATTTTTTTTTTAAAAAATTCCTTTAAAAAAGATATTTTTCACATATAAATAAACAAAAAAATAATTTTATATTGTTGTACCCAAACATAATTGATAGATAAAAAGATCCTTTTGTATGAGATATCCAAACATAAAATTACTTTTATTTTTTTAAAAGATCTTTTAAAAAAAGATAACTCGAAAAAATATAATTTTTTAGACTAGTTATTTAGGGGATTACATTATTTATCATGTAATATTTTAATATAAAATATTTATTTTTGTTTTTGTCTCTAAAATTTAAAAAGAATAAATGACCATTTGTACCCATAAAAGATGAAAACGCTGACATATGTACTTACACTAGATCGAAACTAAACTTGTACCCACGCAAGATGCCTTCCGTGTGACAAAAGTACCATACGTGGCACTCCAATCCTCTAAAGACGGTACTTTTGTCACACAGAGGGCGTCTTGTATGGTACAAGTTTAGTTTCGATCTAGTGTGGGAACATATGTCAGCGTTTTCATCTTTTATAGATACAAATGGTCATTTATTCAATTTAAAAAACTTTAGTTTTAGCTTCTGCAATTAATTTGTTCCATTAAGTAGTTGATGTAACACGTTAAATAGTAATATGACCAGCTACAATATTAACATGGCAAGATGTATTATATAAATATTTAACAAAAGTGCTCGTCCAATCCAATTAAATTGAAAATCGATTAAAATCGCACTAATTTAAATTAGATCATATTTCATTTTTAACAAATTAAACTACATAAATTAGATTGGATTTTATATTCACTTCTCAAAACTAAACCAATTTAAAAAATGTGATATAATATTATTATTTTATTATTAAATTTAAACCGAACATATAATATATATAATTTGTTATCTATTTTTATCTTATTTATATATTATTATTTGAATTTTTTTCTGAAATAAAATAAAAAAATTATTATTTCGCCAAACACGATTTTTGAACTTTAATTCTCCAAATACGATTTTTTTTTGTTTAGATCAAGTTCGCTGCACCCCCGGCGAACTCTATAAAAATTATAGAGTTCACCTTACACGAACTTCACTCAAATTTTGAAAAAACCACGTTTTTAATCCATATCATCGTCTCCAAAATAGTATATAAATCTCCAAATAGTATATAGGAGTACACAAAAATACACAGACATTAATCATGGCTTCTTCAAGGAGATTTTTAATTATAAATTAAAAAAAATAAGTCATATTTAACAATGGCAACCATTATCATCGTCTCCAAAAATACACAGGTGCACCGGAATAAGCCATATTTAACAAGGATTTTTTTTAATTTTAAATTAAAAAAATAACTATTTCCCAAAAATAAAATACGACTTATTACTGTGTACTCTCATGTACTCTGGAGACAATGATAATGGTTACCATTGTTAACTTTCTAAATTCAATCTGATATATTTGAAGTGAAGTTCGTTGGGGTGCGACGAACTTTCCAATTGCCAAAAAATCGTATTTAGGAAATTAAAATTCAAAAATCATGTTTGAGAAAATAATAATTTTTTTATTTTATTTTAGTGTAAAAACCATTATTATTCAGTAAATATTCTGTAAATATAAAATAAGAATTGTTTTACTAACTTAAAAAGTTATTCCTGCCTTTAATAATAAAGTCTTAATTTTTTTTTAAATCAAATAAACTAAATCAATCCAAATAGCAATAGTTTGGATTGGATTGAATCAGATTTAAAAATAAAATCAAATGGATTCAATCCAAATACAACAAATTATATATTTCGAATCATATTATTTTTCTTTTAAAACCTATCCAAACACCTCTTGCTGAACAACTTACTTATGATTTTGGTACATAATTACTCCTAATTATTCTATTTATTGGCCCACTTTTTTATTCTAATTCAAAAAAAGTGTTGTCATTATTGATGTTGTTCAACTGGATTAAATTTTCATGCAGTGTCTCTCCCAGGCTATGAATTATTAGAAACAAAGCGCACTATATGAAACAAATGGTACAAAACATTGGTGTTCATACGAAGAGGAAGTTGTTTGTTTTGTGGTAGTTGTTTTGTTTTGACAATGTCTTTCTACATGTTTGTTTTTTTAAGAATCTGTTGTAAAGATCTTGTGACAAGTTATTTATTTTTTAATGGTAATACCAAAGGGAAACATTTAATTAATCGTAGGATATTTGTCTCATCGCCTCCTTTTGGATTGAGTATGTTAACAACAATCTAAAAAATAGATTAAAGAGACGGGAAATTGACTTGCAAAACGTGATTCCATTTTTAGGAACGGAAATGCCAACAATAGCTTTTGGGAACGACAGCTTCGCCCGGCAAAACCCCATGCTTCAAGAGTTCCTTTCTGCCAGCACTTTCTTTCTCCACCTAAGAGTCACTTTATCAGTATTTGGGACTACTATCCCAGGATACTCGCAATGTAAAAAATATTTCACGTACATCCAATTATATATTACAACTTCAATATAAAATAATTATTTCTCATACTTATTACATGAACAGTAAATTAATATCCTAAAATTGGATATTATTGAATAATTAGATATATAATAATATTTTACTATATCATTGCATTAAAATTAAAATGTGTAATTTATATAATATCTTTTAACTAGACGACAATTAGCAGGCTTGTTCAATTTTGTGCAGACCAAGAATCTAGCTATGGTGCTATGTACGTATGACCTAAGTTCCTACATTAAATTATAAGGTATACCAATTTTGATGATCCTTTACTCATAAGCTTATTTTGTGATTGATTTCATTTTGTTTGAAATTTATTTTATTTTATTTTTTCGTGCAAAGGAAGTAATATATGATGGGCAGATCAATGGAGAATGTTGGATCTGAGTTCGAAGATTTTGAGACAGTGGTGATACTATTTTAATTTAAGATCCTAAAGAAGATTCATGCATGATGATTCGATGAAAAGATAAAAACAACATATCTTTTTCACTAACGACTGCAAATTTCAATTTTTATAGATTGTACGTAAAAATTGTGTTGCAAAATCCCTTATAGAATTAAATAAAATGTGTGTTGGTCTTTCCATTGTTAATATGTAATACCAATGTCTCAACTCTAAATCTATAAATAAAAGTCAAGTCATATAGATACATTCTTATAGTATGTATTAAAGTTAACAAAAATAATGCAAAAATACAGTGAAGAAGTGGAACTTAATGAAATGATTGGATTTGAAATTTATTCTAAATTTTTTGTAATTTGTTCTTTCGTATAGATACATTCTTTGTATGAGAAATACATGTAAAATATGAAAAAAAGCTTTGCGTAAATCATAAAAAATTTTCTTTTTCCATTCCTGAACCATATGTTCATCATCAACTAACCAAAGATGCTTTCCAATTTTATCTGAATACTTAACATAAATTTTAATGTTATCTTTTGTAATTTAAATATATTTTTATACATTATTTACTTATTTTTATTCCTTCTTTCCTCCAACGATTCCACCACCACCACCACAGCTAACAACGCCACCACCACCATTGCTATCACTGGTGCTGCTGCTACCACCATCACCATATTTATCTTAATCATCAAAAGATAAATTTTGTTGGAAGAAAGAGATGGATCTAAAGGTAATCCTTGAGAAAGTGAATCGCAAGGACTCCTTTCAACTGCAAGACATCTTGAATTAAAAAAAAAAAGCATAAGTTATATGTACATTGCCCCAGCTATTCTAGTTTATCATGAAAATAACAAGAAATTTTTTGTATACAAACATGTTGTGTATAAAAGAAAATGTAATTACCTCCTCAAGAATAATAATAAAAAGTTTTGGTACTTTATTGACTTGATTTGATATTGTCATGGTTGTTATCACCTTCTGTGCATATGAAATTGAAAAACCATCGAAATTAAGTAATGATTTTTGACATGGCATTAGCAAAAGAAATGAGTCATTATTAGCCCTAAAGTTATTTAGAGAATACATAAGATTAACAAATTATATGATGTGTCAAAGCAATCATCCTATTTATAATGGTTTTATAGAATAGAAGTTGACATTATTCATGGCAAATATGGAAGGACAACAAACAAAATTTTAGAATAAATTTTCAAGTCAAAATGCATTAAATGAGAATATTTTCTTTATTATGGGGCACGACTTTTATAAAATTTAGTGTGAAAAATGAACAAGTTGAATAATAGTAATTAATGTCCTGCTTTATATTAAATTCCACCCTTTAAATTCTAGCATTTATATTTTTTTCTTTTAATTGGGTTCCTACACTGCTATTAATTTTATAATTAAGTTTTTCATAGTGTAAAAAATAATAGAGTTAACTGAATATTTCTTTATATATTGAAGGTATTCATAATTAAAAATCTAACTAGATCTTTGACTACATGTATCTTGAAAAAAATATTTTGTTAATTTTAACGTTTTTTTATATGAAAAGGATCTATTTACAAAATTAAAAGTAGTATAAGACTCAATTAAAAAATATATATATAGAGACCTGATTAAAAATTTAATGAAACTATAGGGATCAAAATAATAATCAAACCTATTGTATAAAGTATTATTGCATGCAATCCCGCTACGTTACCAACAGCATTTCTGCCAACATCTGCCAACTCTTATTTATAACTGTTTAATGGAAGTGTCTAATAAAAATATTTTTTTTATGGCTGTGTTTAATAGAAGTGTCTTTATAAATATATTTTCTGGATGTGTCTTTTTATATATGTGTTTAAAATATAATAATTAATCATTGTTGGCAATAAGTTGGCAGATAATATGTTGGTATCCTATACTTTTCCTATTGCATTCTATCCATCATGAAAAAAAATAGTTTCTTTTTTCTGGTTTAAAAGCTTGGCTTGTTTAGGTGAGTTTTTGAGAAAAAAATTGGAGTTGTTTTTTTTATTTTTTAGAAAAGTAAAAATAATTTTATGTTTAGATATCTCATGCAAAAATACCTTTTTATCTATCAATTATGTTTAGACACAATAATATAAAAGTACTTTATGTTTATTTATTATGTAAAATAAAATATTTTAAGAAAAAATATCTTTTTAAAAATATGTAAATTATGCTTGTTTGGGTGTCATTAAATAGATAAAAAAATTTATTAAAAAAAAATTTTTTTAGTTGTTTGA